>NW_022589704.1:5126043-5221532 GCF_004348235.1 Phoca vitulina | reverse complement strand
GAGGAGTCTGAAGGGGGTGTGGAGGAGGTGAGGAGTCTGAAGGGGGGGTGGAGGAGGTGAGGAGCCTGGGGGGGTGGAGGAGGTGAGGTGGAGTATGAAGAGGGGGTGGGGAGGAGCCCTGAGGCAGGGGTGGGGGATGTGAGGAGGAGCCCGGGAGGGGGGGAGCCCTGAGAGGTGTACAGGGGGTTGGAGGTGAGGTGGAGTCTTGAAGGTGGGGGCTGTGAGGAGGAGCCCCAGGGATGAGGAGGAGCCAGAGCATGGGGAGTGTGAGTGGACCTGGTGAGAATGGAGAGGCAGTTTGCAAACTCAAGGGGAACCAGAGGCTGTGGGCCTTGAAGGGTGGGCACAAGGTAGGTTCTTGGCAGATCTAAGAGCGATGAATGCTCAGAGCACCGCTGTGGCCCCGGTGCTGTGTCAGGTTGATGTAAAGCGGGAAGGAAGCTTCACAGAGGTTCTGCAAACTAAGGTCTCTTGGGTTTGGTCTCAGATTTTTTCTTTTTTTTTTGCATGAAAATTGAAGTCTACTTGAGATTTCACCTATTTTTCTTAACTAATTTATTTTAGAGAATGGAGAATATACATGGGTACACGTGTATGTATGTATTTATACACGTGTATGTGTATGTGATGTATTAATATATACAAAATCCATGTATTGACCATAAGAGGGTTTTGTTTGGTTTGGTTTGGTTTTCCCTCTGAGCATCCCATTTTTGCCCAGACAACTGCATGCTCTGCTAGTGCTTGGACTGGACTTACGGCAGCCCTAGCAGAGCAAACGTGCTGTTTCTAAAGCTGGAGGAGGTCCCCATTTTGTACGTGGGGAAATGGAATCCCGGGAAGGTGACGTGACTTGCCCAGGGTTGCACCTCATGTGATGGGATCCAGGTCCCATCTTCTCTGATGCTCACTCCAGTGCTCCTTCCACTATTAATACCAACATCCTGGGCATTTTCTTCTCCCTTGCGCATAAAAAATACATAGAAATAAATAATGTGTGCACCTATCTTGACTGTATCGTGACTGGCCATTTTTTTTTTTTTTTTCTAAGTGGAACCCTTAAGCTCCCTACTGTTTGATCCAGCTGTTGTAAAAATGAGGAAGAGAATAAAGAAAAATTACTGCATTTGGAAGGATCTGGTTCCTAAGGGTGGATGAATCCCTTTGGGGGGCATTTCCTTGTCCTGCGGCCTCACTGAGGCCCCAGCAGCCCCCTGAGACTCTGTGGGCTCTCCTTTACATCTTACAGATGAGAGAGCTGAGGCTCAGGTGCCCGATTTCATAAAGCCGGGGAGAGGCAAAGACAGGATTCAAACCCATGTCTGCCTCTTTCCAAAACAGTCTTGGCATTTAATGGCCTCATCTGCCGCCGAGCCTCCAGAGTGACTTCCGCGGTTATAGTAAAAATTCAGGCACAGGGCAACACCTGGAGGCTGCTGCAGACCCTGCTACAAAGGACGCCCGCGCCGAGGGGTCTTCGGTTGGTGGCACCCGTGCTCCACGGCACAGCCAGGCCTCCCGTCAGAGCTCCTTCCCCCATTTCAGAAACCTGCTAAGTGTATTCCACAGCAGTTGCTTGTAATTGGAGTATCTGGAATTCACTGTGGTTTTAATTAGTTGATTACTAGTTCTTTAAAATGTACTGTACTCACTGTGGGTCTTGCAAATTGGTAACTGGTAGCTACCAGTATAATTAAATATTTCAGAGCACTTGGCTACAGTAGCATTGAACTGTGAAGAAATAATGTTGTACAGCCAATCAAAAAGAGATCCTTGTAAACTCATTTACAGCGGCATGCGTGTTAGGACCATCATAGAGATGCTTATTGCAGGAGAAATTAAAGATACAATTTTGTGCTAAGAGGCAATATAGAAATTAGTTCCTGAATTACTTGTTAATTGATTTGGTAATTCCCTTGGGTCTGCATGCTCTTTTTTTCCCAAACCCTTTTTGTTGTTGCATTCATTTAACAGTGACTGTTCGCAGAGCAATGAAAATATTTTTCACACTTAGATTAGATACGTCCTTGCATCAGACTGCTCACATTCATATTTGCAGAACCAAAAAATATCTGCCTTAACTACACCCAGCATATTGTTGTTTCATGTGTACTCATCAAGGTAACCGGTGCGTGCATTCGTGGGACTGGTAATTTCAGCAAAAAGGAAGTGTGTTTTTATGTCTTGTGTTTGAGGAGGTTTCTCTGATTTTTTCCCCCCTAATGGAAGCCCTCATTTTATTATCAGCAGTGGAGGAGATTTGGCAGGCTTGATTTATGGAAGTCTTATTGTTTGCAATTCAGCAAGAATAACCATACAAAAGACCATTTGTAGAAAAGTGCAGATTGCTCCTAGAAATGATATTGGAAGAGAATGAGACCTGTTTCTCCTGTGGAGATTGAGTGTGGGTCAGACAGGAGCACTGTGAACCCCAGGCTGGCAGGGGGAGCCTCTGGGGCCCGCTCCCTGCGTGGGGGCGGCCCCTCCCCGCCTGCTGGCTGACGGACGGGAAATGACATTGGGATCCACGCACATATTTCTGCTGCTTCTGTGCAGGAGGCAGAAACTGTTGTCCTTTTGGATTTTTGAGAGAAGAAACTGACTCCCCTTTGGACAGCTGCCAGCATGCTGGCCCCATCTTCAGTGTGAAGCACACATTTCTCATCTTTGGGATGTGCCTGTGGCCCAAAAGGGAACCTCGAAGACTTTTTGGAAAATATCATTATCCAGTTTTAGGCCAGTCTGTTATATTTTCTGTTGCCCTCCCCCACCATCCCCAACCTGTATAAGTATTATTACGCTTTTGCTAAGTTCAAGGCAGTCGATGTTCATTTCAGTGTCTGCTCTTAAAAATGTACGGTAATGATTTATATTCATTTAGGAAAAGTGGAAAATGTTTGCATTTAGCCTTGTCTCTATTAAAAAGTACAAAGTTGTGCCAGTAAAAAGTCATGTTTATCCTGAAATACGAAAGCCATCCCAAATTTAGCTTCACCTGGGAACCAAAGACTCAGGCTGTATCGGGCCCCGGTCAAGCATGCCCTTTGATGAAAGAGCTGCCTGGCTAGTTGTTGGCTTCAGTGGACAGAGAAGGAATACTCTGTGTGCTCTGTGCTCTAGACACATTCCTTTTCGCTGCCCTTAAATGGGGTGGCTGGCGTTTTCCTCATTCTCATGGTTTATTCGGGGCCCCTGAGACGCAGCTCAGTCTCTGCCGGGAGATGCTGCTTGGGCAGACATGGTACCTGACCACGGCTAACAGGTGCATTTCCAGCCTCATCATCATACACTGCGATTTTATTTCCGATTCCATACCCATTGCTTCACTCTCCTCTACCTTATTTTAAAGGTTTTCTCATAGAACTAGCTATCTTGAAAGTTACTTCATGAAGGCTCCTGGAGAGGTATCTATCTGTGTCACTTTCATCCACCGATTATTTCAAAATGACCCAAATTTAGCTTAACAATCCCAGAAGCAATGGTTTTATAACCCTCCTCACCCAACGCCACCAGCCTTGATGGAGTTAGACCAACCTGCTTTCAGTTTCCAGGTGGCATGGATGATTGGTTCCCTTCTTAGAGAATCCAGCACCAGATCCCATCACTGACCCTAAAGTGGGCCTTTGGGGGATTTCACAACCCTGGGCAGCTTTGTGGTCTTGAATTGTGCTTCTCCCCAAACTGCAGAGGAGAGGAAATGCCTCCCCTTGAGAGGTTGGAAGGACACAGCTTTAAACATTTTATTTTGTATATATGTGACTTTTGTCTTCTGCTTCATAAGCATACCTTATGCTGGAATGTGTTTTCTGTTGTTAGTTCAATTGCTGAGTGTCTCCAAATATTTGAGCCAAGTTGGTGTTCCACTGAAGCTCGCCTTGCTTGTTTACCAGGACCCTGACCCGAGCACCCCAGATGTAGACCGTAGGCTGCATCTCCTGCCGTGCAGGACTGAGAGATTGGGAGCAGGAAGTGAGGGCTGGCCGTGAAGCGCCAAGGTGATGCATATTTCTCCATATTTCTGCACTTTAGTGACTATTTCTACTAATACTTGTACTAATAATTTTTAATGGTTCACACTGAGTAGGTGACATTTTGATACATTAATGAGCCTTATCAATGACTTTTAAAAGTTCTCTACTCTGCCACAGCCCCCCAAAGGAAGGGTGAGAATGGAGTGTCCAGAGTTGTGACCCCCCCATCTCTGCTGTCTGTGAGCTGTGAGTAGTGGGTATCACACCAGCTGCCAGCTTTGAGAATAAGTCCATCACTACACCCTGTCAGAGGCGTTGAGTACACTTCCAAGGTTTGTCATGGAGGAGCTCCCTTAAAAGTCATTCTCCTGTACTAAAAGATCTGTCCAAATCCTCTAGAAGCGTAAGCCTCAGGAATGGTTGGGCGGTGTTCAGCAGTGGCCGTGTCCCGCGCCGGGAGGCAGAGGGCCAGCTAGGGAATTGCTGGTGTGTATGGAAGGAGGGGCCATAAGGAGAAGCTCCAGGAGTTGAAAATGCTGGCGATTTGGAGCAGGTAGGCTCAGTGAGATTCCTGCTGGGGGCAGGAGGCCTCCCCGGGACTGATGCTGGCCTGGGCCACTGTGGGGCCTGATGACGGGGTGGGGCCGTTTTGGCAGCATTATGACAAGTATCCCAAAGAAAGGTCAGTGCGGATAACCATCCTGAATTTTGACTTTTGGGGGACAGGTGTTTTCTGGTTTGTTCTTGGGTTCCTTGGAAGTAATGGGCAAAACTCAGGTACCTTCTTGGGCACAAGATTTGCCAGAAGTGGAAACACTTTGAGGATGATGAAATCAGAGCCTACCGGTGCTGTTCCCCATGCCAGGCCCTGGGGCTTACCCGCCAATGGGTTAGCCCACTGGAACATCAACATCACACGGTCAGGAATTTTTTTTGTTGTTTTTAATCTTTTCGGCAACTGGTGTATCCCAAGCCTCTAGACCAGTAGGCGCTTAGTAAATATTTATTGAATGGAAAAAAATCTCAGTTCTTACAACCACCTTATGTGGATGATAGTGTATTTCCCATTTTACAAACAGAACGAGTGCTCGGAGAAATTAAGCCATTTACTCAATGTCACACAGCTTGGAAATGGTATTGCTGGGGCTGAGGCATTATGTGACTTCTCAAGAGTCACATTTGTTCTGGAAGGACCCAGGGAGGCTCAGTGGAATGTGTGCCTTAGCTGATACATGTCTGGAGCTGGAGGGTTGGGATAGTCCAAGGTAGGATTCGGGCACGAGTTTCCTTTGGCACGTGTTGCCCTAAGAGTGGTGGAAGGTCAAGGAGAGGATTCTGGGAGCTTCTGCTCACCTAAGCACGTTTCCCAAAGGGCATCCCAGGACTGTCAAGTCCACGTGTGACGCAGGTGTCACCGGGTGACAAACCGCTGAGTGGGGCTGGGCCAGGCCAGGATAACAGGTACCTTTTTTCAGGACTCCTGACACCTTTGCTGTTCTTCCTGGCACTGGAGCCTCCGAGAAAGGGCGGAGCGTGTGTCCTCATTTGCAAGACCATCTCTTGGGACTCCATTACTCCAAGGCCCTGGTCCTCGGTTTTGGAGATGAGGTGTCAGTGTTTCCAGAGGCGGTTTCCTGGGCTGGTGTGAAGAGGCCAGTGTGAGGCAGTCTTTCTTTGGTTCCCATAGTGTTTCAACATCTGGGACAGGGGGTGGGCAGCGGGGCTGCCGTCAGGACGTTCTCTGCAGCCTGGGTTTTCACAGGGGGCCTCGGAGCTTGCCCCCCAGAGCCTGGCCGTCCTTGGCCAGTATTGTGTGTAGGGCCCGCGATGACTGCCTTCTGCCACCCCCGTTCCTAGCTTGGCTCTTACTGATGGTGCATTTTATTTCCTGAAGAGGGGGAGCTGGGCCACTCGTGACCTTCGTCAGAATTCCATTTTATTGGTCAAGGATTAATTTTCTTCATGTCCTTTATATCACAGAGGCAGCCTGGGCTGTCTGTCACCTTGATTTCCAAAGGCAGAGGTCTTTTTAGGACGGAGATACTGTGCTGTGTTAACCAAGTTCTAACTTGAATAAGAACTCTGAGCAAGAAAGGGGCCACGATTGGACATCTGAGTTAATGTTGGCCCAACAGGTACTTGATTGCCCCCAGAGAATTCATTGACGTTCCATGTGGGGCCAGTTTGGTGGTTTTCCTACCCTTCCGCGAAGATGAATCATGACATTAGCTTTTTATGTATTGTAAAGAGATTTTTTTTTCAATGTTGATGATAAATGCTTTTTAATTTTTTAGACCCTATATGTAATTTCTGCATCCTTTTCTTTGGGGGAAATCAGCCACATGAGGGTTTGGTGTTGGAGCATGACGACGACTTTTGTCCTTGCCTTGCTGGGTAGCGGCTTTGTGCTGGGCTCCGTGGCAGATGTAGGCTGGGCAGGAGGCTCCCTCGGGCCCGGAGAGTTTACAGTGTGGTGGGTAGGAAGACCTGTGTGTGGGGGACATGGGACAGAGGGACCCGCTCTGCCAGGAGGGGAGAGGCGGGAGGGGCAGCGTGAACAGCGTGCCGTGGAGCGGGGCTGTGTGCTGGGGGAGGAGGAAGGGGCTGCAGGAAATGACAAGTTTATGGTGACAGACTGCTACCTGGACACTCTGGAAGCAGCAGGAAGGGCTCGGAGTGGGTAATGCGGAGCCTGAACAGCAGGAGCGCGCCATTGCTGAAGACAGGCAGGGAGCTGGGGCAGGAGTTTCCAAAGAAAGGACGTGATGCAGGAGAGAGCAGGGAGATCCCAGTGGGGAGGCCCATGGAAGATGCGGGCGGGAGAGACTTCGGCTCTGGAGCTTTCCGTGATGACGTCAGGCGGGTGGGACTGGACTGGGCCATTTTGGTGGGCAGGGCAGATTGGTTTGCTCAGTAAATGAGTTGTATTGAACCAGGCCACTTAGTTCTGTAGTGGGTTGACTTTTTCTCTGCACGTTAGTGATCCCTGCGAGGAACCGTGTGCCGCCAGGCCCCGTCGGAGCAAGCCGGGGAGTCCTCTGGCTGGAGGGGCACTGGGGCAGCAGACACGCTCATTGTTTTGTCTTGAAGGATTCCTTTCACTGAAGGTCCCATAATTCGGAAAGCCCCTGATAAAGAGTCTCCTCGCCTCAGGGTGGCGCAGACCGGGGAAGCTGACCGTTCAGAAAGATGGATGTTCTTCCCCAGATGCTTTGGAGGTCAGGGGGACTCGGGCTTCCTTCTGGGGGGCTGTTCTGGGCCGGGGTCAGGTCCCAGGTAAGCCTGAGGGTGTGCTGGCGCAGGTGGGTGTCACCCCCGCGTTCACACGCTGCGCCTCACCACGCACCTCGCAGCAGGTCAGCAGCGTGCCTACAGATCATTTCTTCCTTGGGAGTTTTCATCCAGTGCCTTCCGTCGGATGCCGGTAACAGTCCCCTGCTTGTCACACACACCCCTCAGTGTCACTGTCCACAACCACATAGGGCTGGGGACTCGAGATGTCAGTGGGGCGTGATGTCGTCCCCAGGTGTCCGCGGTAGGTGAGTCCCGACGCGTTTGTGCGCGGCTGGTGTAGTGTCCATTCACAGGATGTCTCGAGGCCCGGGAGCCCGCCGCAGGACCCCCGGGGGTGCTGGCACCTCTTGGACGCTCCTCGTCGTGGTTAGAGCTGGTGGGGGCTCACAGCCCGGCTTTAACTTGATTGGTCCTGAGCATGTCACTCTCCTCCTCCTCCTCCTCCTCGTCATCCTCACCAATAGATCTTCACTCTTAGGACAGTTTTAGAGTCACAGCAGAATCAAGCAGGAAGGACAGGAAGTTCCGCCGGGCCCTCCCCGAGCTCGCACAGCGTCCTCCAGCACACAAGCCCCAGCGGTGCAGCCTGCCCTGGCCCTTCGTCACCACCCGAGTTCCCAGCTTCTGTTCGGGTCTCTCTCGGTGTGCGCGTTCTGTGGGTTTGGACAGTGACGTGCATCCGTCGTTACGGGGTCCTGCCGAATGCTCTCACTGCCCTGAAGATCCTCTGTGCTCTGCCTGCTCGTCCCTCCTTCCTTCCCCACCGCTGGAAACCACTGACCTTTTTATTGTGACTGTACTTTTGCCTTTTCCAGAACTATGTGTCATATAGTTGGAATCATAAAGCATGTTGCTTTTCAGAGTTGCTTCTTTCAGTTAGTAATACCCATTTAAGGTTCCTCCATGTCTTTTTATGGCTTGATAGCTCATTTCTTTTTAGTGCCGAAAAGTATTGCATTGCCTGGACATGACACAGTCTGTTGATCCATTCACCTGTTGAAGGACGTCTTGTTTGCTTCCAAGTTTTGGCACCTTGAGTAAAGCTGCTTTGATGAGCATTTGTGTGCAGACTTGGGTGTGGATGTAAGTTGTCACTCCTTTGTGCAAATACCAGGGTGTGGTTGCTAGATTGCATGGTAAGAATATTTTTAGTTTAGTCAGAAACTGCCAGCCGGTCTTCCCATGTGTCCACACCATGCTGCATCCCCACCAGCAGTCAGTGAAGGTTCCTGTTGTTCCACATCCTCACCAGCATTTGGTGTTGTCAGTGTTTCAGACTTTGGCCATTCTAGGAGGTGTGGAGCAGTGTCTCATGGTTTTAATTTGCAATTCCTTAGTGACCTATGATGCTGGGCACCCTTTTTTATGCTTGTTTGCTGTCTGTGTATCATTCTTGGTGAGGTTTCTGTTCAGATCTGCTCACTTTTCATTCGGGTGGTTCTCTTATTGTTGATTTTAGGAATTCTTTGTACATTTTGGATGACCTTCCTTTACCACACGTGTCTGCCACAGGTACTTTCTCCCAGCCTGTGGCTTGCCTTCTCATTCTC
Organism: Phoca vitulina; assembly: GCF_004348235.1. Classification (NCBI taxonomy): domain Eukaryota; kingdom Metazoa; phylum Chordata; class Mammalia; order Carnivora; family Phocidae; genus Phoca; species Phoca vitulina. The sequence continues at coordinate 5,212,717 of NW_022589704.1, read as the reverse complement.
TCGATCGCTTCTGCTCTCCCTTCTAATAACTACCCTGTAGTGTTCCTGGCCCTCAGTATGGATGTGCCCCTTTCACTGAGATGTTGGGCTTGTTTGGTCTGCCTGTAATGTTTTGTTAGTCTTTTCTTTAGAGGTTAGAGTTCTTGCATACATTTCAACCAGTATACACTGTATGTAAATGCATCCTCAAAATCATCAACTCTTGATTACATAATTGCTCAGAAGCATGTGTAATTCTTAAAAGTACTTTATATATTATGTTACGTTTAGAATAGGTAAAACATTTTATAAGTTATGTATTGTAGGCATTCTAAACTTAATTCTAATTAATAAGCATTCAGGAATGTGTAAAAGTTCTTCTGAGTAATAATTCTCCCTGTCTTGTGTTACTGTCAACATCTGTAATAGCTGGGGGAGTAACCGGTTGCCTCTTTGCTTCTGTGCTCATTGTCTAGAGTAACCATGTGCAGACCAAGCCTATCTGAGCCTTGGGGGGAGCTGGCTCTCCCCACTTTTTCATGCGCGTAGTGTGGGAAATTGCCCCTCCCCAAAAGACAGGATCTCTTTGGCTGAGACGATGTTCCATCTGATTCTTGAGGCATGGACATGGTCACAAGGGAGTGAGGCTAGGGGTGCCAGTGGGCTAGGGAACTGAGTGGAAGGGAACCAGAAGACTAAGAGCAGGGGTCTTTGGAGAGGGGAGGAAGGATTGCTGCGTTCAGTCAGGCCGCTGGGTGCGGGGAGTCTCAGCTGGGGCAGCGCTGCAGACAGACCCTTGGCCTGCAGCCAGGGTGGGGTGTCAGCAGGAGCACCATGTGAGCCTCAAAGACTGAGGGAGGCCAGGAAGTGTGGGGGGCTGCAGGGCAGGACTCGGAGCCACAAGGAGGACCTGATGCCTGGGGAGGGGGGCGAAGAAGAGGCTCCCCTCAGCATGGGGAGGAGCCACAGATTGGCCAGGATGGGGTGGTTTGGGAGGGGCTGGATGGAATTGTTTGGCAGACTACAAAAAAACCCAAAGGTAGTACATGCTTATTGTATCAAATTTAGAAAACGTACATGGACAAAAAGAAAAAATATAAAGTCACCCATGATACTAACTCTTGAGCTGACAGTGGTTATCACATTATTTCAGACTCCTGTTCTAGTTCACGGTCTCTGGAACCTTTCTCTTTCCCGTCCACCCCCAATCCCCAAAGCTCCCCTTGTTCCCCATCCCCTGTGCTTGTGCGACTCCCTCCTGTCACCCCGGCCCGCACAGAACACCTCTGTCACCCTGCTTGGTGCCATCTGCTCTGGGCCCCATCGGGGAAGGAATCTTGATTCTTGATTATGGTTAATACCATAATAGATGCTCAATAAACGTTTCTTGAATGAATGGTTGGAATAGTAACTGGTGTGTCTAAGTATATTTATAAAATGAGAGCACGCTGTGTAGGCCATTTGGAACCTGCTTCTGGTTTCCAGCCTTTGAGCCTCGGGGCATCTTTGAGGCACACTCTCCATAGATCCATTCGCACCCCTGGTTCCTGGTACGGGGTGCAGGGACATCGGCAGCCAGGCCACGTTCATGCTCACTCTCCCCGTCTTCCCTAGCATAAGTCTCCAACCACAGTCTCGCTTAGTCAAAGGGCATAGGAATTTTAAGTCTTTAGATACATTTCCAAATTGTTCTTCAGAAGAAAAAAAAAATTCACTCTTTTACAAGTGATATTTTTACATACTTTCATCTACATTTGGGTATTTTATGTATGTGTTTTTTAATCTTAATGAGCTTTATGCAATTTTTTAGAATTACATTTTCCTGTTCAAAAAATACACACTTCCTTTATTATCAATTTAAAAATTATTTTTATCGGCTGCCTGTATTTTGTGTGTGTGAAGTACCTGTTGAATTGTTAGCTAATTTTTCTACTGGTGTTCTCATCATTGGCCTGTTAACTCACTATTCAGTGGGCATATTGGCCATTCGCTTTTATATACATTACACATTTTCCTCATTTACCTTTTGGCTTCAATTTGCAGTAATTTTTGGCATGGACAAGTTTTTCCAAAATTTTGGAGTCACACCCTCTTAATCTTATGTTTTCCCCTTTATTAATTATGCTTTAAAGGTCTTCTCTTCTCCCAAGTTCTAGAACTACATCCTTTTACTCTTGAGCGGTGTGATGCTTTCAGCTAGTTAGGCTTTCATCGATTGAGAAGTTCAGCCATTTTCTGCTGATCCGAATGCCACCTTTTTTGTGTTCTGTAAACTTTTAGCATCTTGGGAACTTTGTCTTCTGTTCTGTCGGTGGGATCTGTGCCATACTCCCTCAGGTTACTTCTGCAGGTTTTGAACTAAAGCTTCAAAATCTGGCAGGAGAAGGACTCTTATAGGGGAGTGGGGAGGAATGGTTTGTGGGTGACCTTGGAGAAGCCGTGCTGCCCCACCCCTTCCTTCTGTCCCCAAGGAATGGGAGGTGCCGGTGATCAGGAAGGCAGTCAGCTTCCAAGGGGTAAAATGAGGAGAACGTGAGACAGCTAGAGGTCACACTTCTCACTAGCACTTGTGGAGAACTCGCTGTAGGCCAGACGCTAGCACCACTGTACTTCTGTTGTGTGGTCTTGCAGCACCCTGAGGCGCCCATACGAGGCAATGTCCCTTGCCCGAGGTCCCCCGGCTCATAAGCGCCAGCTCAGGCACCTGGGGGCCAGCACTGTGAGCTCATGCTGTGGGAAATGGCCAAGATAACGGGGCTGTGTGAAGCTGGGGTCTTCTGGGCCCCTCTTGGGGTCATGGTCCAGACACAGTCCCTGTGGCCTTGGTCTTCCAGAGTCTCTCCACACCTTGGCTGAAATGATCCTTGGGCAGAGGCCGCAGAAACCTGGTCTCTAGGAGTCTGGAGGCTGAACGAACGCTAGGGGCTGTCTAGCAGGGGGACAGTGGCCTTGCATAGGGAGGTGACTGCCTGTGCCCCATGGTCCCATGAAGCCCTCGTCCGGGGGCCAGGCAGAAAGGCCACAGCCCTGAGGGCCAAGCACCGCGGGGCGCCGGGGCTGACTAATGGCCAGGTTTCCTGGGGAGGCAGGTGCTAGAGGAGCTATGTGGGGGGTGGGCCTGCTGGTACCACATCCCTTTGCCTTTTCAAATGAGTTCCACACTGATTCAGAGCGAATCAGTGACTTGATTCTCGCGTCGCATTTTTATGTGCATTCAGCATTCCAGAATATAATTGGAGCAGGTGACTGTATAAGCTCATTTTGGCCATGTTCCTATGTTGTGATAGTTACAAAAGTCACCACAAAGCTAGCCCTCTGTTTACCCGATGTTTCAGACTTCAGTGGCCACAACGCCCACTAAGAAATAGATCTTCCGTGTGACCGTACCAGGATATATATGCATACACGTATGTATAATTGAAAGTTCTGTGAAGTAATAGTTATTAGGTGCATTGTGCTCCAGTCTGTTCCCTTCTGTCCTGCTTTATAAAAAGGGCTGGTTGCAGCTCACGACGGTGGTTTCATGGCCCGCTGTTCGCATAACTCACATTTTTTGCAAACACTGTCCTAATGGCCTGGGTAAGCGTGGTGAGGTCCTTCCGTGTTGGATCCACACTCGACGTTGACTTCTGATTTCACCTCATTGGAACAGCTGCAGGCTGGTCGCAGGGCTGGTTGACCTAGCTGAGCGGCACCGAGTCAGTGAGCACCGTGTGGGGGCGGGCGGAGTTCCCACATTTCTCCTAGGCCACCATCACAACAACTCTTAATTGTGCACCTGCCTTACCTGGAGCATCAGTTTTGGGGGGCACTGTCTGCTGGAGTTGGAGCTCATTTTCACCAATTACATGTTGTAAAGGAGATCTCCACGAGAGGGTAGGAAAACACCATTTAAAGAAAAGGTCACCTGAGAAGGAAAAGCTCCGAAATCAGACAGGCACTGGTGGGGCGAGCAGGCTGGTGGGGGAGGCTTCGCTCTCGGGGCCTTGGCAGGAGCTGAGGTTCTGCCGCGGGACAGGGTGCAGTGTCTCCATCAGGGGCCCCGTGGAAATCACTTGAAGCAAGCAGAACAGACTCTGAGTCATGGCATAGTCACATGAGAGCCTTTGATTCATTCATTGTGGCCAAACTCTGAGAAGCTCCGTGGAGAAGATCAGTTCAGATCTTGGTGTCACCGTGGCCCCACACCCCCGCCCCAGCCAGCCGTGACCATTCTTCACACCTCAACAGGGAATGCCTCACACGGCCTCCCCACCTTCTCCCCATTCGCTCTGCTATACCCTCCCAGCTTGCAGGACAGACTTCCTGGGGGGGACAGCCTGCCCCCATGTCCCCCCTGCCCCGGAGTCCCACACTGAGGTCAAAGCTTGCTTTCAGAAAATGCCAATTTGATCCCGTCACCACTTAGCTTAGAATCTTCTGTGGCTCCTCCCTGCCTGCCCCAAGGTGTCCAGAGCCCCCCTCCACCACCCAGCCCTGATGTGGTTTCAGACAGGCCTCCGCACCTTCCATGGAGAGGGTCTTGAGCTCCTTCAGCCTTATCTATCGCCTGAACTTCGCATCTGTAAGATGCCGTCCGTAAAGCCCCTCTTCTTTGAAACCTTCCATATTTATCCAAGGCATGGATACCCCCACCCACCCCCACCCCGTTCCTCTTAGCACTTTGTTCCTTTATTAAATTACCTGGCACATTGGATCAACTTTCTTTTGGGGAGACCGTGGGGAGTGCATGTCGGGCTCTCCCGACGGACCGGGAGTTCCCAGAGGACTGTGGGTCCTTGGCTTCTGCAGTTGCTGGTATGTCGAAAATGCAGAAAGTTTACACCACACACAACGTTCCTGTGGTTTACTCATCAGTGCGTGTAGACGATCAAGGTAGAAAGGAATGACTGAGCCACCATGTCTCAGGGAGACAAAGGAAGAGTGGCTGAGAAGAGCCAGCCAGTGACTGGAGAGGCCCTGGCTGTCACTGCGATTATTAATACATTGTAAAGACATTTTGGGGATTCCGCCATATTTTGTATGGTTGCCAACAAAATGTTGACAGTTGTATTGTGGTTAATAAATTCATTTAGATTTATAAGCATTGTTTACAGAACCTGTTCGCCTGCTGAAACTCTAACAGCATCTGTTCCTTCTTACTAATTAACTGCTAATTACGAATGAGCTTTGTGTGTTTGTCAGTATAACTGGCTCATGCATTTTGTAAGGAACATTAACAAATTGATTTACATAGTGGCAAAGCAATCAAAAGAGTAAACTGAACAGCAAGCATCTAAAGCCCTTCAGCCGCTCTCTGAACGAAGCAAACTTTTGACGCTACAAATTTTGTTGTAAATTTCCTGTTCCCTTAATTCTTTGGTAAAGGGACAGTGATCAAAAGCGATACTCCTTGAGTCATCGGCACATTGGGGCCCCGCATCAGGGGGCCCCAAGGGATGGTGACCCAGGGGAACCTGGTGGGGATGCCACGGGGGAGAAGTCCCACGGAAGCGGGCCCACGGGAAGTGCGTTCCAGTCCCTCAGAAAACTCACATCAGAACTGATAATACTTCATGTCAAAGTAGCAGAGTAGACGCTTAGTCCACCATGCAGCAAGGCGCCCGGCCAGAAATGTGAAATCTGTTGTCCATCACATTTTTTCCCTTCTCTTGGATTCTCCCAGTTCCAGACTCCATGGATGCACAGCATGTTTTTAAAAGCAGGCATTTAAAACTAACCAGTTTAGATGGCTGATTCCGGCAGTTCAGGGCTCATCGACTTTGCAGGGAGAGGATGAAGGCAGCCCCCTGCCTCGCTGGTGCAGTGGGCCTTTTTGCATCCCAACAGCTCCAGAAGAATCTAGCCCCTTGGGGTTTTCTCTACAGTTGCCTCCTTGGTTAGAGCTGAGGGACAGAAAAATAGAACGAAGGCAAGAGAGATGTGAACAGAAAAAGAAGGGGAGAAATGTGTTGCACCGGTGACCATTTATTTTCACGGTTACCTCTCCAAATATTTCAGAATGCTGGTATAAAGCCGGAGGTCATGAGCCAGGCAGGCGGATGGATAGTGGGTTCAAGGGTTTTGAGAATAGCTCAGGTTAAATATAACAGCATTACATGAAAGAAGAAGTAGCAGCTCTAGTAAGTATTTACGGAGATCGAAATGCACCATGCTAGCGTGAGCCTTGACACTCACTTAGGGGGTGCCACAATCCAGGCTTGCAGGGAGACCCCGCAGCCCCGCTGTGCACCTCGGGCAAATGCCCCCCACCATCTCTGAACCTGACGCAACTCCTCTGTAGAATGGGGGTGAGAGGACACCCCCCTTGCAGGGTTGTTGGGTGCGTTAGAAGGAGAATAGGTAAGCTCTCTACGGCAGGTGGCCCAGAGTGATCTGGAAAGAGCAGTTACCATCCCCCTCATCTCTCCATTCATATGAAAGTGCATACGTGTAAACACCATATACTCAACCTTATTAGATCGTAGTAGTTACCTGTGGTAGGAGAGTCTTCTTTCTCATCGATAAATTTATTACTTTTAATTTCAGATAAATGAAAAAAAGTTTAAGCAAGCATAAACACGGAAACTGGGGAGTACAAGCTTCAGGGGAGTGGTAGGACGGAGGGGCAAAGTTATTTTACAAAGCTGAAAATGTGTTCAGTGGACAGCCGAAGCATCTGACGAGTGTCTTTAAATGGCACCACTGACAAAGAATAGGCCGCCACTGGTCACAATTGCGCCTTCAAAATAATTTTGTTAAAAGTGAAAAAGAGATTATTTGCTGCAACGTTTCATATATTAGGAAAGCTGCGCTTTCTGAAGTATTCATTCTTGCATTTTTTCCCATGGAGAAGTTAAGTTTAGAAAACTTAATTAATTCAAAATAGTTGGCTCCAAAATATTATGAAATGCTTACGTTAGCTACAGATAATTTCAGGCGGCATTTGCTGGCTGTGCGTGTATTAGCTACCATCACCAGTTACCAAGAAAGGGACTCGAATGAGAGACATAGTCCAGGAAGTGACAACCTAGCAGGGCAGGCAGCCTGTCCTGGTCACTGCGGTACGTATCGGACTCTCCCAGCTACTGTACCAGAAGCACCGGGGAACCCAGAAGGGAGCATTCACTCTGGTTCTGCATTTTATACGCACTGTCCTTAGCTTTCGAGTGTTTACTGCAGATGACAGTTCATGAACAGAAAGCCTTTTCTCTCCAAACTTAATTGATTAAAGACTTGGTTTTTAAAGCATAAACTAGAAATAGGTACTGTTTTTGGATTTATAGTAGAAATCTAGTTTCTGAGACTTTCTGGGTAAATTTTGCCACGCAGGCATGTAAGTTTGACATATAAAGTCACCTTTAAGCTACCTCTAGTGTAGTGAACGTGGGATTTGTTCAGGAGGCATGTTGTTGACGGTTCAGTACTGAACAAATTCCCAGGGCCGGGTATTTAATGTGATACCGGTCTAGATGCCAGAAGATGTGCCCGTGGGTATTTCTCTCTCTCCCAGGGACCTTAATCTACACTTAGCATGAAGCAATCTTACGTAGAAAAAGCTTACAGACAATAGGATGAGTTTGGAGTTAAGTGTTTGAGAACACAAGGTAGTTCTTTTCCATTTAAATATTGCACAAGGGACTCGGAAAAGCCCTTGGACTGGTTGTTTTCGATCTTGGGGACATATCTGTGTGCACATACACGCGGTATACTCCATCGGCGAGATGGTGGAGGGGCCAGAGCCTGGGCTTTGTGAGGGGGCTCGTGGGGAGGGAGGTTCGTTGCTAATCAGTTTTCACAGCCGTCCTACCCCATTAAGAACCACCGCTTTGGGGAAACCTAAAGGCTGCTTGGTGCCTTCTGTCTGGGATTCCTAGAGAAAGGGGTATTCGTGCTTTCACACATGAAATCGTTCCTTATTTGCAGATTATCATCATTTGAAAGATATTTTTGTAGCTTGATTTCCACTCAGAAATAGATGTCACCAACACAGGATGAGAGAAACTTAGAAAGAATTATGAACTTCTTTTTAAAATGAGAAAGTCAATGAAGGGAGGCAGCATAACCAGAAAAGGGGAAAATTAAAATCTGAAATAATTTATGAGCAAAATAATTTTCCAGCTAAGAGTATATTAGCTGTTTACTCAAAACATTTGAAAGGAATGTTTGGAATCAGACCACATTGTGATCTTCGGGGAGTTCATGATCACCCTGCAGCCCACGGTGTCAGTCTTTCTCCTTGTGGACTTCCAGTTAGGGGAGCATCACGCAGACTTCCCAGGGTGACTCACCTGTTGATGGCCAGTCTTTTATGACGATACGCCGCTGTCCACAGGCTTCAACCATTGTGCATCCATTTAAGAAAAGAAATGGCTTAGAGATGTAAGCACAGTGACATTTACCCAGGGAGAGAGAAAACAATGCTGGTCCTCCACCCTCCTTTTCCCTTGGCCCAGAAAGAGCTGGAAACCTCCCTTTTTCTTCTGGCCTCCCTCTCAGCTCCTTTTCTAACTCCTCCCTTTGGAAGCCTTGCAAACGATGGGTCAGAATTCAACATTCATCGGCCCGGGTTTCACTGGCTGGTACTCCAGCCTGATGTACTTTAGCGACGTCCTTCTGGCTGCAGCATGGAGGCTGATCGGGGAGCAGGAGCGCAGGTAGACGCAGGCGGGGCAATGATCTAGGTGAGTCTGGTGGCGCCTGGAGAGGGCTCGTAAAGGCCATGGCTGCAGGAGTGGAGGGAAGGGGACGAATCTGGGAGATTTTATGGCAGCCGTTGATAGGTGTGCAGGATGAGGGAAGAAGAGGGAGGAGGATGGTGTTGAGATTTCTGGCTCAGTCAGCGTCACAGAAGATGGTCCATTCACCAGATGAGAGACGGCAGGAGGGATGGGACCCCAGAAGAAGCAGTGAGTGTCACGTGGTTTAGACATCTTGCATCTGAGGGGCCCGTGGAACAGCCCAGCAAGCCATCTGGTGGATGTTTTTTACAGCCAGGGGAATCCCGGGCTGAAGGTACACATTCGGGGACTGTTAGTGTAGACGTGGCAACTGTAGAGGGGAGAGGATACGATTTGGAGGGATCGCACAGAGCGAGAGCAGAGGGCTGGGGTGGTGGGGTCTGAGGAACACGAGGGTGGTAAGAACGGGCACGTGAGGGAGACCCAAACTGGGAAACAGGAGCAGAGAAGTGGGAGGGAGTCTAAGAGGGAGAACGGAGCTTGGCTTGGCTTCTGCAGACAGGGAGAAGACAGGGGACGGAGAGCTGTCTGTTGGGGGGGTGCCGGGGCCATCGGTGCTGTCAGTGACGCTAGTGTGCAGAGGGGGAGATGCGGGGCAGCGAGTGTAGACAACACTCACAAGCAGCCTGACCGGTGAAGAAGAGAAAAATAAGTCTAGAAGCTCTCGATGAACACGTGACGCGAAGCTGTCGTGAGTTTCTGCTCAGAAGAGTTACCAGCGGCTTCCTTCCGAATCTCTTGAATGGACATCCATGTATTTTTAAATAGTTACTTGCTTACCACCTAGCAGTTGATGAATAATTACCAGTGTTGATGAAGCACGCACCTTGGGCGAGTCGTCGTGATACGGCGGACCAGACTCTCCCCGACAGCTGCGAGTTTCTGTCAACTTCTGTCATTGCTGGAAGAATCAGTGATTTCAGGCATGTGCCCCCTTCCCACAGCCTCACCCTGGTCGTTCCTCACCCCTCGATGAGTCCCGTCCCCACCCGCATACCCGCCGCCCTCTCCCTTCCCCCCAGGCGCCCTTACTAGTGGTCTCACCTGCGCGCCTGTCAGTGAGGTGAAGAACGCCGAGCCCTGCATTAGGAAGCATCTACATACTTAAAAGAAATCTTGTGGTCCCCATTCCATGATGATGGCAGATAAGACGTACCTACTTCTACAAGGTGCCACTCGTGGGGAGGGGGCCCCTCTCTCTGGAAGCGGGAGCCCACCCAATGGTTGGGCCTCCTCCATGTTCTCCTGGTTTTGGCTTCCCTTCTGTTTTTGTTTTTTTAAGATTTTATTTATTTATTTATTTATTTATTATTTACTTATTTATTTAGAGAGCATGCACACAGGCGGGGGAAGGGGCAGAGGGAGAGAGAGACTCAAGCAGTCTCTGTGCTGAGCGCGGACCCGGACATGAGCCCCGAACCCATGACCCCAAGATCATGACCTGAGCAGAAGAGTCGGATGTTTAGCCTGAGCCACCCAGGCAGCCCTTCCCTTCTGTTCTTTGTGTCAGAGTTCAGGAGCAAAGACTACCCGTAGGAGAGCAAGGAAGTCCTGGCACCTTGCTGGCCGCTGCAGCTCGAAAGTGCTTGGCATGATTGCTTAGTTGCAGAGGACACGCTAGGTGCCCGGGCGCCAGAGTTCTTAACGCGCGCTCTGCAGAGAATTCAGGGACCTGAGAATGTGGGACAGGGGGCGGGGGGCTCATCGTTCTGTCTGCCAGCCTCTAAGGAATTAGCATTTCCTCCACGTGTCAGCAGCGACCCACAGTAGCGATAATAGAGCCTGTGACTTTGTTCCCCACGGACGTGGAGAACATTTCACCTCACGTGTCGTTGTCATAGATTGTTTGATTGGGTCCCTTGTACTCTCGGTGTTTGGAAGAATGGCAGGTCTGCCGCTGGCTCCTAAAGTGTAAATGAAGGAGCATGTTGTTTACTTACCACAGGTATATTTTTTATATTTGGATTACTGTGTTTCAATTTAGTTGGGTCTTTTATATTCTAGTGAATTTAAAGATGCTCTTCGTAGAAGAGGTCCTTTGGGAAGAACCTACAAAGACTCAGCCATCTGGGAGCAAACCTCCTGGTGGATCAGTGTTTTCCGTCAATTCAGTAATCTGAAAATGTTTTCATCTTACATATAAAGCTTCATGTAAAATTAGGGTTATGGGTGTTCAAAGCTAAATGCAGATGTTTGTTGTTCTTTTCTGCCCCTTCTCACTTTTCCCTGTGGAGCCCTTCCAAGCCAATGGGGTGGGTCCTGCCCCTTGGCCCCGGCACCTGCCCACCCCTCCCAGCCTGTCCCTGCCCAGTATCTCCCATCCCTCCCCAGACTGTCTCTCCTGACTCTCCTCGTGGGTGTTTCAGAATTGCTGCTCACGCCCCACTCTCCCACGTGGGAGTGTTCTTGCTGCGGCAGTGGGTGACCGTCCCATCTCCAGAAAAGGATGCTCCTCCTTCCTTCTGAGGCCCGACCTCTCCAGCATGTGACGGCGGCATCGGATCTCCTCCCCACGTGGCGTTGCTACCCCTCCTCCTCCACGTCCCTCCCAGAGCCTGTGCTGCCCATCTCTGGGGCAGCCTTCCCCTGCCCTGTCTTACCCAGTACACCGCATCGTCGCTGGGCTCCCAGCCCTTGGCGCCTCTCTGCCCTAAATCAGGGACCTCTGTTTTAAGCCTGCCCATTCCAGGATCCATAGCCTTTCAAGAGCTTCCTGATCCCATAAGTCCTGTTTCCTGCACAACTTTTCCACTTGACCCCAGGATGTCAGTGGACAGCTTGGACTTGGGTTGTCTGTGGCCCAATGAATAAAAATATCCAACGCAGGAGTTGTGGACACAATGCACTGTAGGGCCAGGCAGATGCACTTTGGACGAGTGCGTTCTGGGTAGTGGGGTTTAAGGGTTTGGTTCACGGGGAGGGCGGCTCCTACTACGAAGGCAGCAGTCACTCCCACACCCCCTATTTTGTGACCCGTGTTTCCAGATGGCCCTAGTGTTTAAGGGACGCCAAGAATCTGGGTTGGCATATCAAATCTTGTCCTTTTTAAATGTTGGCAACTGATTCCAAAAAATGGCAAGCCCTCGTAGGGGTTAATGGAGGCACTACTGTAGAGTGGAAACAGCCCCCAGGCTACCAGGACTGGATCTCAGCGGCAGGTCCTCGCGCCTTCCCGAGGATCTCGTGCCTCTCACACAGCATGAGGCCAGCTTGCCCTGTCTCTGCCCTCCCGCTCCGGCTCCGTTGCAGCCGCCACCCGCATCCCAATCTCTCTGCTGCCTCACCGCTGACCGCCGCTCCTCCACCTGGCCTGCCTCTCCATGGCCCAAGGAGATGCCCTTTTTTGTGCCCCATCCCTTAATTCCCTCAGTGGCCCTCTGCACACAAACACCATAGCACTTGTCACACAGCGTGATGACAACTCATGGTCTTTCCTGCCTCCCCCACCAGACTGTGATTCTTGTTTGGGCACCAATTACAGCGTACCGTCTGGGGTGTCCCCCGGACCTAGTGAGGACCTGGCCTGGCAGCTGGGCTCCGTTGTTGAACAATCAACAGGAGCTTTCAAGCCATGGGCCCTGCTTTATGCCAAGCAGGTTACCTGACCAGGAACAGAAGCGTGCACCAAGCTGAAGCTTCATCCCAAGAACCAGGCATGTTGGGGGGCCTTGGGGGCAGTGAAGAGCGAGGCGGTCCCAGGATCTCAGGAAGAGGGCCAGCAGGGAGCACAGGGTAACCCCCAGACCCCAGCCGTGTCCTGAGTCAGACCAGGCCATGAGGCTATTTCTGTCGTCAGTGCAGCTCAGACCACATTTAGGATGTGTTCACCTGAAGCCAAAACAGGCTTGGTGCCCACCTCTCTGAATGCGGTGTTCACAGACACGGACGCAGAATCAGGCTATGCACCTCTCTGGATGCGGTGTTCACAGACAGGGACGCAGAATCAGGCTATGCACCTCTCTGGATGCAGTGTTCACAGACACGGACGCAGAATCAGGCTATGCCCGACACTCCTGAACAGGAAGATGGCACGGGGGAGAAGCTCGGGGAGCCGGCAAACCCTCGGCCTGGGCTTGCCGAGGATGCCCTGTTCCTAGCCATGGGTCACCTCTGGCCCTGCTGATCTACCATGACCTTCCCTTCTCATGCCTCTCTTCCTGAGCCTGCTTGTCTTTGCATCTTCCCTATCGGTGACATCCATGGAGTCGCCCAGGTCAGGAACTAGGGTCTTCTTGGTTTTTCGTATTGTCCTTCCCCCCTCATTCCTGGACATTGACCATGTCCGGCCCACTTTTTGACTGGACTGCTGTCCCTAGGAAAGCCTGCTTGGGAGGTGGCCCTTGGCTGGTGTCTGGGAGCTTTGGGAGCTTCCCAGCATCCCCAGGACTGAGGAGAGTGGCACGGTGTGCACACAGCATGGTTGAGGCTGGAATTCGGGTGCGTGCCAGGCAGAGGGTTTCTATCTGAGTTTAAAGAGGCATCCTGTTAAACACTTTACTGGATGGTTGGAGATTTGGGTCTAGGACTCAGAGGAAAAAGGTTTTGAAAGTGGCCATTTGTAGGTTCCTAGCCTGAAGTGCACAGACCCCCTGAAGCCCAGATGGAACGTAGGAGTTGGCGTGTCTTTTCTCAGAAGGAATCCCACTGCTTCCCAGCGGGCTGTGCCCTCCCCAGAACCCGAGAACCACAGACCGGCTGGCATTTCCCAGGCTGACCACGTGCAGCCAAATGAGAGGGAGGCTGTTGTGCTGGCAGCAGACCCCTCCGGGCCGACCGGCGCCCCAGAACTCAGCAGCATCGTGAGTCTCGGGTTGGAATAAGGAGCAGCTCGGGAGACCAGGTGCCCAGAAGGGTGGTGGTTCTGTTCACAGAATCGGAAACCAAGGAAGAAAAGAGAGTTCAGATAGTCTCTCGGCCTTTTGGATTGGACTGAGATCAAGTGAAAAGAGGATTCCATTCAGAAAAAAAATAACTGCTTTTGAAAGGAAGCTGGAACCAAAAAACATATGATCATCTTTTGTTTGCTCTCAGGAGTGCCCTTCTGGTTCTTCACACAATCCCAAAAATTCAGAGCCCTCTTTCTATTCACACAACTCAGGCTTTCAGTTTTGTCCGGAAGGACAATGAGTCATAGTGGAGATGGTGGTGTCGCACTGTGTGCGTTCCTGTATTAAGCTCATGCGTAGCACGAACCTCTTCATACATTAGCTTGAAGTTCACTCTCCGTAGCACACTGCATCTGTGAAAAGATATGGCAGCGTTAAAATGAATCAGATTTACCGTAAAACTGTTCTAACCAAAGCAATTTAATTTGTCATTTTATCAAACAAGAAACATTTTCAATGTTTTTGAATACTCCTAATTGAGGTAGCGCAGCTAGCCCTTTAAAGGGATCATTTCTACCATGCAGTCTGTTTCCAGATCCTGAGATGTGCCCTTCTGGGTTTGTTTTCCAAGAAAGTGACCTTTTTTTTTTTTTTTAAGATTTTATTTATTTGACAGAGACACAGCGAAAGAGGGAACACAAGCAGGGAGAGTGGGAGAGGGAGAAGCAGGCTTCCCACTGAGCTTCCCACTGAGCCACCCAGGTGCCCCTAGACAGTGACCTTTGAACACTACACCTGACCTGTGGCATCTCATCTCAGGGGTAGCCTGAGCATGCCTCCCTGGGGCTCTTCCTTTTTGTTTTTTCTACCAGGTAGAGCAAAATCCCTCAAGGTCACTTTTTCCCAGCATACATTTTACGTGGTCAGTATGAGAAGTTGGACCTCACCAGGAGCCTTTAAAGCTAATTCCCATCCCAGGATAGTAAGGTCTCAAAGTTTCACAGTATGGTCAGTGCAATGGGGAGGGAGTGTTAAAACCTTTGACCTAAAACAATTTCTGGTCAATCCTGTAAGATCTACGCTGTGTGCTCACCTCTCAGAGTGGCTGGCGCCATATGTCCACCCCCTCTCCCCAGCAGACCACCTGGGACAGAGTCTGCACTTGGTGATGATTGGTGGGCGAAGCCCTACTCATAGGCACATAGTTGCATTCTTATCCTGGAGCTGGTACCCTGTCTATGCCGTATCAGAACGTGGTTAAGAAAAGGAGGAAAGTAATCATTGTTTCAACCAAGATTTGGATTTAGCAAAAGGGAAAAATCATTCATAGTGAACATAATAGTCCATTGATTGTGATGACCACGGTGAGATCGTTGCTCATGAGTGTGATACTGATAATGTAGTCCACTTGTGAGGTGCTCTTCTCAAAGCTCTTACACCCACCCCCCAACTGTGCGTATAGACGCGCAATCACACGCTGAGAGCAGATAAAGTTGTACCAGTCTTCTAACAAACAGAGTGGGAACTCACGGTCGCATCTTGGTAATTCATTGAACTTTTTGCCCCTTCTTGTAAGTATTTGGAGACGTTTCTCTCCTAATGCTTTTCCAGTTTTGGAGAGGGTTTTGAGTTGTGTACATGGCTGATTTCTCCTCACCCCCACCTGCCCCTCGGCTTGGGGTCTTCAGTGGACCAAACCCCCCCTTCATGTGTATGGTTTAGGGGTACCCTGACCATGTTGTTCCTTGAAGCTCTAAGTAAAAATGACTTTGTTCCATGGCACTATGTTAAATTGGCTGGTTAATTCTGGTGTTATTTACCCTGTAATTCATTAGTTTCACCCCACCATTGGCAGCTGACAGGCTGTAATTTCACGCCTTGCAGTAAAAGATGTCTCATAATCTGCTTCATTTAGCAGCAAGAGAATTTAATGAAATTAACTGCAGTCCTAATTATGCCAGTGAATACTAAAGACTGCCATCAAGTTTTCTCAGAAAAAGGACGAGGTCTACCTCGTGAAGGATTTAGAATATAATTTCCTGGGAAAAGTTGCAAATGTCTTCCTTCTATTGGCCAACAAGGGCCAATTATGACCACACATATGACTATAATTAACTGGTTTTTTTCTGAATGTCCCTCCAAGTATTCATCGTTTCCAATCAGATTTAAAAGTGATTCCTCTGTTGGAGTGGCGTCGATGATGTAAACAAGCTGACGTGACGTTTTGCATTCGCGGGCTTTCCTCCCGTGGCGTCACCCGTGGGTGGCAGGTTTTCAGCGCCGGACGGCGGAAGCTTCCCTGAATACACTGAAACAAGGCCCTCCTTTGCCCCGTCTGTTCCAGGCTCGGGGGGGAACTGACCGCTGCCGCTTGTTACCTGTCAGGCTTAGAGCTTCCGCCCCCACCTAATCTCTCGCCCCGCCCTCCTCCAGGACACGTGGTCCTTCCTGCCTCTCGTTCCAGCCCACTCCCAGCCCCTGGGGTTGGGGGAGAAGATGTGTTCTTGGCACCCAGTGTACCCAGTCACCTGCTCGTGTGCACCTTTCCTGCCCTGCCTTCACTTCTCCCTTCGGTCCTCTTCAGTAGAGGACTCGGAGGAGAAAGGAAGACGAGCTGACACTCTGAGAACACCCAGGCTTCCGTGCCACCCCAGCCCTGGCCCGCAGGGACACCCATCCCCACTCCTGGGCTGCTGCCATTGGGCGCAGGGAACACAAGCCAGACGGGAGTGGGTACGGTGACCACGGAGAGGACCCAGGTGGCTGCACGTGAACCAGAGGAGTGGAGACTCAACAAACGAGCCGCCCCTTCTCACCTGCGCAGAAAGCAGTCGGATACAGACGTGAGAAATTCTGTGTTTTATTTAAGTACGATACAAACATCAACAACCACGAGTTATTCACTGCTGCCTGTCTTGTAATCACACTTCCAGATGGGTGACATTTCTCACGTTCTAAAAGTAATCACCTGTTTGGGGGCGGTGACCTGCTTCCGTGGGCCCCCAGCACCTGTGCGTCGTGGCTCCACGCACAACTCCCCACGTCACACATCACGCTAGCAGGGGACCCATTCCAGGCAGCCTTCCTGCCAGAGACCGCATTTGAAAAATGATGCTGAGGTTTTCCTTTGCTGGAGGCTGCGGGCGGGGAGGGCTTTGCAAAGAAGCACTTCGGGGCCACTCGGGACAGCCGCCGTGTATTCGTGACAACGTGGCTGAGTACGCCTGTCCGTGACCACCCTTGCCTTCTCGCTCTCCCTGCAGAGTCGGGCCCTCCCCGGCCACTCCTGTCAAGCCCATTCCTGAGGATCCGTGGGCTTGCAGGTCTGCGCCCACATGGGGGCCGTGGCCTGACCTGCCCAGGGGTGTTTAGCAGCTCACTGGCAGTGCTGGGCCCTGACCCAGGGTCTTCTGCCCCCACAGCCTCCTTCACTGGGCACTGTGTCCGTCTTCTCCCCGACACAACCTTGGCCAAGGGGCTCCCGGGCAGCGTTGGCCGGATCAGCCCTGGTTCTCCGTGCGTGGGGCTCTGAACCCGGACGGTCCGCGGCCATGCCCATGCCAGGAGCCACCTGGGAGGCCGCCCGGGGAAGTGCAAGTGCAGGAGCGAGTGACCAGAGGAAGGAAGGGGGTGGGAGGCGCTTCCTGAGCGCGCCATAAAAATAATGGCGCTGAGATGCAAGCTGGGGGTCCCGGCGGCCTCCCGGTGGGACGAGGAAGAAGCCTGGGTGTTCGGATGCGCACCCAGCACGTCTCGCCGGCAGTATGCCAGAGGCGGTTTTGGCGACAAGCAGTAAGGAGACCTGGAGTATTTCTCTCCCAGACCCTCCCAGCTTATTAAAAGAACTTATAGACATGAAAATACATTAAAGGGGCAAAGCGGAGAGGGCGAGAGAGATTAACAGCCTTTGCTGAATAGAGCCTATTGATGAGACAGGCCTGTGGGCTGCCGCCGGCTCTGAGACAAGGTGCTAGGAGCTGAAAAAGGAGGTCAGGCCTGTCCAGAATTTCGAGGGGAAATGGAAATTTGTATTTAAAAATATTACCTGCCCGCGTGGCTCCTTCCTCCCTCCTGATCAGGAGCCGTCGTCAGGAAGAGGAGAGCTCCCCTGCAGCCTGCCACCCGCTGGTGGCACCCACACGGAAAGATCCGCTCAAAACGCCGCGGGGCCGGGGGAGCCGCGCTGAGGGGCACGCGCGTCCTGGCCGCTGTGTCGTGTCCGGGTGTCCGGACGCCGCTGCGTCCTGCCGGGGTGCAGTGCGCGCAGGGGAGCGCCCCCCGCCTCCGGGGGTGCTGGTAGGGAGGGGGGGTGCCGGGGCGCGGGCGCGTCCGTGTGCAAAGCGAAAGTTAGCCGTCAGTCAAGTTTTATCTCTTAATGAGTAGAGACTGCTGAAGTAAGGGTTAGGTAATTGAGTTTATAATTAATTAGCCATAACCCTCATCAGATAAAGCAGTTGCGAAGAATTTTTTTTTTTTTATCTCCTTTCTCTCCCCAGGGCCTGCCCTTCTTTGTCCTTGCGCTGACAGCCAGCACTTATCTCAGGCCGTGGCCGCCCGTGCGGCCCGCCCTCCCCTGGCCGGGGCCGCGGGTGGGCAGCGGGCCGCATTGTGCTGGCGGGCCGCAATCAGCCCAGCTGTCCCGGCCGTGATGAATGAGCGGGGGGAGTCCCACAGAGGTGGACTCCAGATCGGCCGATAGCTCGCAGGCTGCCGCTGTTCGGCCGACTTCGGCGCATCTCTGATAGACCTTTGACACCTCCCAACAAAGAGGTTAAAGAAGGTAGAGCTGCAAGAATAGAGTGCTCGCCAGAAAGTTGGGCGACTTACAAAAGACCCCTTAATTTCTATGGCCCGGCAATTCACGCCACAAAGGAAGGAAATCAATGAGAATTTGCCCTCTTTCTTTGAGGAGCCCTTTTTTTTTTAATCGCATTTATTGGAGCTTGGCGCGTTTGGGGTACGAGCAGCGGTAAACACGGAAGGCATTAAACTCGGGACTGTGTAAGGGGGTCTGTCTTCACTGCATTTGACAGACTGCGCGGGGAAGGATACCTCTCTGCCTTCTCTGTTTGAAGATTAGAAATCTTGTGTTTGGACAAGTTAAGTGAGGAATTTTTCACAGAACAAGCCCGTGACCCCCTTACTGCTGATGATACTGAGTCGGAGAAACTTGGGGCTTACAATGCCAACTTCCTTGTGATTTTAGTTGTTTCTTTCTGATTAATCCCCAGGCAGGTCCAGATAAGTCCCTCGACACCCCGGGGTGTGGCAGGTGAGAGGGTGTGACCCTTCTTTTCCTGTCCCTTGTAGACAGTTCAGGAGACAGCCCTGTGTTTCCCTGTTAGCAGAACTAGGGATCACTTCTTGAGACCCTGTGGCAATTATTTGGGGACTGAGAAGCCAGAATGTTTTACCAGACAATATGACTGAGTAATGATTTTGAATGTTAATGAAAATTTAATCAGACTGAATATATTATTCAACCTCATTTAGGGAGTAAAGTATGATAAGTGCATTTACAAGTGCTGAAATTTATAGAACAAACGAGTTCCCTTTTGTGGGGAGGAAGATGAGAAACCTGCAGACTGATCCACGGTTAATTCAACGGGGAGAGGGCGGTAGGTGGTTCATGTTGGGTTTGGTTAGAAATGCAGACTCTCTTCATCAGCTGCCAGTATAGAGATGCTGGAAGCTATCCTTGAGCCACACCTCATGACTCCAGTTTTTAAGTGAAGCAGATACAGTGAATCTGCCAGTTCTGTGGAAGAAGGAGAAAGTGTTAGATGCGTAGGCTTGTGGAATGATTGACAGCAAGATGTGGAATCCAAATTACTCAGCTGGAGAAAGTGGCACTGCCCTATTGACCAGACTTCTTGGGGCCCCCTCCAGGACACCCAGTGGGAAAACCAGGGATCCAGCCCTGTCAGCTGCTGTCCTAGCTGGGACAGTGTAGACCCAGTTCCTTGCTCCAGTCCAAAAGATCAAGAGCACTGCGTACAGGAGCCCATCCGTGGTCCTTCTTGTGGCCCCATGCACACCACATGGTGCAAAGCAGAGAGCTCCCCCACGTCCTGCCCCGCTCTCATCCCCTCATGGCACGTGAGGCCTGTTCTCAGTGGAGTCAGCTGGGCCGCCCTGGGAATGTCCCCTCCCAGCTGGCTGCTCTGCCCTTCCTCACAGAGACGTGCCGACCGTCAGACTCCTTGTTCTGCCTTCAACTGCTGTAGTCGATGCAAGGTGACCAGCCGATTGGGATGCAGCAGGGCCTAGAGACCAGCGGGAACAAGGGCTTTGAACCCACCAGCCTGACGCCCAGTCCTGCCACTTCCACATATTAGCCATGATTTAGGGAAGTCCCATCCCCTGTCCGAGCTTCACCTGCATCCTCCATCGACCTGGTGGAATGATGGGCAGTCTCGTGGTGGGGTCTCAAAAATGGCTGAATTCCCCCCTGCTTTACTTTTTCCCCCTTTCCCATCTAAAGTTAATGAAACAAATGACAAGAAACAATTCTTTAGACATCCTTATTTTTGGAGCCAGTATTCTGTGAAGCCTCCCTGAGAGTGTAGGTCACTTCCACGGCCAGAGCCCCCGTGGTCAGCT
Organism: Phoca vitulina; assembly: GCF_004348235.1. Classification (NCBI taxonomy): domain Eukaryota; kingdom Metazoa; phylum Chordata; class Mammalia; order Carnivora; family Phocidae; genus Phoca; species Phoca vitulina. The sequence goes on along the minus strand of NW_022589704.1, from coordinate 5,192,589 downwards.
CTCCCCTTGGGATGTGGCTCAGCGGGATTGGGTGGCTCAGAGGAGGCCCTGCCTTTCAATCTTGCTTTCCATGGTCGTCACTTCCAAAATCTCAACCTTCCTTATTTTGAGCTAGGGTGGCTAATGGACCCTTTCCAACCATGTGAAGGAAAAGCAGAAAAGGTTTAAAGGAAGAAAAGGTGAAGGTAGCCCTTTGTGGTGTTCTCAGGCCGGCCATCTGGAAGGTTGATGTTGCTTGAAGCTCATGTTGCTGTTCGTTGGCACTGCACCAGGGTGGGGTGATGGGTTCTGGCCCGCTCGCGGACAGGTTGCAGAAGGTCTTCCTGCAAAACGGTGGCTTGGATGTGTCAAGAATTAATGGTAGTATGGCAGGCATTCAAATTCAGTCATTAATATGTTCGATTCAAAAGCAGATGTCACCTGAAATTCTAAATTCTCTTTACTACTCTTTATTTAAATAGCATCAATATGTTTTAGACGTAGTTATTAAATCAGTTACAGATTTATCACTTTTGAAACCTACTTCTAAGCTTATTTTATCTTAGATATATTTTTGAAGCCTTTGAGTTATACTAAATTAAAAATAGAGTGATTCCAGGTTTAGATATAAATAAAGTCTGTCTTCTTTTCCTTTAGATTCATTGCCCTGAACTGTGGGTTTCTGCATTGTGAGTACATGTCTACTCATACCCCATTCTCTTGCCTCCATAACGCTGGGGCCGCTGGGAGAGCTGAGCCTCCTCTCTCAATTCAGGTCTGAGGATGCCCAGTTGAAGTGGAGACGTGGGGTTGTAAATGGACGATCATGCATCTGGTATGGAGGAGACTTCCTTGACCATCATGCCGTAGAGACATGGGGTTCTTTACTCTTTGGGGGTCTCTTGATGGTTAGAGGATGCTGCATTTCCAGGAAGTCATCCTTGTCTCAGAAGTACCAACGACATTGAGAATTTTCATCTTAATTTAGTATTCCTGAGGCTGTAGCTCCTTCTCTTCGGTTTGTTCGGATCCCCATTGGCTCACGCAGCATTATCAGGGTTGTGTGTGTAAGAAAATGCAGCTTACCTGGTGTCAGCAAGGAAGGGGCTTATTGACTCAATGAAGTGGAAGGGCCACCCCAAATAATGGCAACAGGAGGCACCTCTTGGCTCTGATCTTGTGGGGTTTGGGCCCTGCACATTCTCCGTGTGTGAAACCCGGGCACTTGTGGTTCTATACTCGTTCCACATCTAAGCCAGCAGTAGACCCAAGCAGAAGTCCCAGAAATGACTCTCTAGTTGTGAGCAGCCCCACGTGGGCCACCTTGCGGCCTAACGCTGACCCAGTCCCTGTGACTTTGGGGATGAAATATGCAGTGGCAAGGCGATGACTTTGATGTAAGACCTCGTGTTGGCCCAGAGTACACAGGCCAAGATGGGAAAGGGTTAACTTTCCACGTAAAGTTGGATACCTACAGCCATGTGAATTCGGGGTAGGGTGCAGGACAGCCACCAAAAAATGTCCCTTGCCCAGAGTTACCATCAAAACATCAAAACATAAGGTAGTGCTGCCTGCCTGAGGCTGAACCCTGAAGACCGTTTGCTAAGGGTCAGCTCACGCCATGAGCTTTGGCATCTGAGAATCTGCTTGGTCTCTGCAGTCTAGCTGGGCATCATCAGTGCCTGAGAAGACATGGCTGTAGGTAAGCAGAGAAATACACAAGCTCAGTCGTACCTTATTTAATGGGCCCAGATTTATGTGGGAGCCAGGCATTCCTAGTGGCGTGCCGTCGTTGGGAGCCCCCCAGATTCTGACTCAGTGGTCAGTAGCTCACTGGAGAGGCAGTGTGTTCACGGGAATCTGCTCTTTGGAGCCTTCCCGAGCATCACAAGGAGACCTCAAGACACGGTGTCCTTCCCCCCCCGTCCTCCACCCTCCTGGGTTGCCCAGAGCACATCCTTTGAGGAGCATGCACCCTTCTTACAGACATTTCTTTTCAAACAGAAACAACAACAGACCTTGTGTTTCTCCACGCATGCACCCTGCACGAAGGACACCGAAGAGCACCATGTCGGTTTGCCAGCTAGCTTTCAGGTAGCAGCAAACACAAGGTCGGTTAGTGATAAAGAAAGACGAATAGACAAGCATTTTCTATGTATGTCTGTAACTGATTTCCAGGAACTCAGCACGGAAGTCATTTGGGAATCAATTGAGTATAAAGACAGGTTTTTCCAGTTAAAAGCACTGAAGAACCCAGAAGTCTGCTGAAGTTCCTCCTGAAATACGCCTTTTGATCTGTGCCCCTGTGCATGTTTTTGTTAGACCGTTTGAATGCGTTAGGCGAGTGTAGGTGCGGCCAGTCCCCACTGCTGCCTGGGTGACCTCGGGTTTTCACTGACGCGGTGCATGGCTGTCCAGGCATTGCCTTTGCCATTTGGGGCAAGTGTGTCTCTTCACGGCTAAGACCTTTAACTTTGTATAAGTTCAAACTGAATATAACTCAGGTTCTATAGCAATCATTAACGAATTCTGTCATCAACATGACTACGGAAAGGAAACTTAGTAGGGCAGAAAAGATCATAATTCACTTACTCTTTCTTCAGCTGGTAAGCACATAACTAACTGTTCGTTGGCTCCGATGCACGTTATCCAGCATTTTGGTAGCAGTTCAAAAATGGAAAGATACTGCTATAGAATATGAACATAGCATTTTTGGAGAAACCTATTTATCTAACTTTATAGCTGCAAAGTTCTAGAGGGCTTTTCACCAACAAAAAGCGTTTTTCCTTATAAAACATAAGGCTTGTTATTTCTTTTTCAAAAGACATCAAGCCCTCAAGTTGGAAGATTGACACTCAGAATATATCCATCTACTTGATTTTATTTAAGATAGAGTAATTTAGAAGGGAATTATTTTAAAACTATACAAAATTTAGAAAGCAGACCTTTCGAGGAGTTCTTAAGACTCCTACCCCAGAGATGCTACAAAGTAATGAATTGGAATTATTTCACAATGAATTATATTTTGTGTTCACAATTATATGTGCTCATTACGTGATGTGTACTTCCCCTTTGTCAAACGTTATAACATATCCATCTACCATGAAAGGTCCATATAACATGAAAGGTGGTTTCCTTCCATGCCTATGAAATTGATGAGCTGATGAACCGGGAGAGACTTAACTCATATTTTAATGCCAACAGTAACAGTCCTCACACCCAGAGAACAGGGGCATCAAAGTTGGTGGTAGCAAGGAGTATTTGCTGCTGTAATTGACAAATAATACCCCTCATAAATACTGCCAGTCTTTTCAATTAGTTTTCATCTAAAATTCGGGCTACAAAATGATGGCCTGTCAACTGACAATGAATGGCAAAAATTAATAAATTGTCTTCTAAATAGAATGGACACTTAAGAAAAATTGGGCAGCCAATTTAGCACAGCATGAAGCGAGGGGAACCTTTTGTACTGATGCAGGGCGCTAATGTCGTCTCCATCTTTATTAATGGTGCTCGGCGGCGGCTGACAGTTTTGTTGCTACTGGCAACTTTCTTCATTAAAATTAAAGCCAGCACCAAATTCCATTAGCCGTGCTCTGGGCACCTCGCATTTTCTTATACATATTGTTTCTTTTATTAACTCCCTGTCCACCCGTGAGAAGTTTTAAAAGAAGTTAAACGGGAGGAGTTACTTGCCAAGGCCAGGGAACCATTCTGTGTCCCCAGGAGAGAACGGCTGTTTTATTAGAGCCTGCATCCTGAGATCTACAACCCCCTGTTTTTTGTTCCCCCTTCTTTTAAAATGGGAGCACATTACCTCTAAACACAAACTTCTTGGGGTCTGCCAAGCTTTCAGATAGGAACAGCCTATTCTAGTTTCTGACTTTTCTCCCCCCCAGCAGGTTTTTTTTTTTTTTTCCGTAAGTTCTGGCTTCCCGTTCCCACTATATTTCCGTAGCTGACTGTCCATTGACACAGTAGTAGGTTGATGCTTGGAGAGACTCGCATTTGTCACAAATGCCTTAGAGTTATTTTCCCCAAAGGCATTACTTTTATCTGTAGAACAAATTTCAACCTTTGAAGGAAAAAAAAACCAAGCTTTGCTGAACAAGTTCTCAACTATTGTCTGAAAAGCTGTTGCCTGCCCTTCACAGCGCTGCAAGCAGTTCAAAAGCCTGAAATGCCTCCGCCCCGGAGCGTCGCCTCTTCGGGCAGCAAGAAGTCACAAACAGCTCGGGTTCTAGGACAGCGCGGGTCTTGCCTGCGCACTGACGCCGTCCACCACCACCGAGCAGAGGTCGTGTGGCTGCTGTGGACGGCTCTCGGGAAGGCACTGGGCTGGGATCACCAACCACACAGGTCAACTTCCCCTCTCCAACCAGCGTCCTAATTGCTTTCTCAGGCCCTGAGTCATGCTAAGCTGAGGGGCTCAGCCTGCCTCTGCATTGTTCTCCTCCTCCTCCTCCTCCTCTCAACTTGTACCTTACACTGAAAGAAACCCCAGATACTCCTTAAAACAATAGAGAGTTAAGTGCCAGGCAACAAAGGAAAAGGCATTATGCTAGAAACCCTGCACTCGGAAAAACAACTGATCTCTGAGCATCCTGGCACAGGAGGCAAAAAGGAAGCCATAGTTTGAGCTCTGCTGGAAGTCCTTGCCCACGTAGAGCTTTCTGCGTTCCCTCAGCTGCGTCTTAACTGACTTGAAACCATGGATTGCAATTACTTTTTCCCCCCCTACCTCAAGGAGAAATATATAAGAGTTAGCATTTTCTGATTCACAGGTGTCCAGTCACCACTGTCTCCTTGTACCCTCTCCTCTCCCATCATAGACAAATATTAGCAATATCTAGGGTAGTGTTAAATAAATGAGAATCCCAGCAGGCGAAGCATCCTGTCTTATTCTCAATTTTGGATTTTCTTTATTAATGTAAGAAGTGACTGAGACTCCAGACAGTTTATAATTAAAGACTGGATGCATTTTTGCTTTGCAGAGAGGTGGTGGTTGTTGCAATCTGTTTTTTTCTAGTAAATATTTCTGACATTTCAATAGTGAAGCGAATCAATCAGGTAATTAATTGTAGGAAGGCTCCACTAGCCAGTCTTTCTGAATAATCTTAAAAATTTAAAGGAAGAGCAACATGTCAGATAATGTTTCAATTAGTTGCATTTAAAAAAAAAAAGTATTCACTAAAGATTGTATTGTTTGCTAAAATGTAGATGTGCGATGATTTAATATTGTTGATGGGCCTGTGAAAGGAACAGTGCCAAATCTCTGTATATGGGTACAGCCATCTGCAACTCCAAGGGCTATTCTCCCACTGCAGACCCCCTCCCCAATATCTGAACCCCGCAAGGAAACAATTGTTACTTGATGACTGAACCCACTAATATGTTACAGTAAATGGGGCATGAAATACAACACTTTATATATAGTATATACTAAGTGATTCTTATATTGAAACAACAAGGCCATTTTTAACTTGCTGACACAATGTTTGCAGTGTTTCATCATTAAATTGTCCTGATTAACAATCAACTTCTATAGTGGGACCAATAGAGTAATTTTTTTTAATGTGATGAATCAGATTTGTTGAACATGACTTTATCCTCTTTTATATTTTAAATTTTTTTTTTTTTTTTTTAGATTTTATTTCTTTATTTGACAGAGAGAGAGCACAAGCAGGGGGAGAGGCAGAGGCAGAGGGAGAAGCAGACTCCCCGCTGAGCAGGGAGCCCGACATGGGGCTCGATCCCAGGACCCTGGAATCATGACCCAAGCCAAAGGCAGCCGCTTAACCGACTGAGCCACCCAGGCGCCCCTATATTTTAAATTTTGACATTTGAGGACTTGGGAGTGAAATAAGGTTTCGTTTGTTTTATGTGGACATTTCCATAGCTGCGTTTTTGACCACTGCTGAGAAATTTTATCCAGACTCTTTATATTGATAAGCTGTCCTAAGCACCATTCGATTTTATTCCTTAATTTGAGAATGCGTTCCTTGTTGATGGCAAAACAGTCCCATCTTTCTCAAGGCCTCTAAGTTGGAGCAGAGAAGACAATCGTGGAGGATGTTTGGTAGACAAGAACTTCATCCAAGTTCTCCCACATTCAACATCACGTCTGTCACCCACATACACTGCGTATAATCGGCAGGGTAGCCTCTGCCTGTGCTTGGGGTGTACATGCTGACGGCTGTCTTCCCTTTCCTTGGTTCCAGATATCACACACGCCAGCTAGTTGTTGTCTGTAAAAAGACCCACTGGTGTCCCCTGTGGGCAGCTGGGGGCCTGGTAGGAACACCGGTTCTTACTCACCAAGGGAATGCTTCTACGAATGACCCTTTACCTTCTTTATGCATATCTGTATTCATGAGCACGTATATCCATATCCATTTTATTAGTTTCCAGCAACCTGACGTTTCCTCAAATGAAAATGGTTGGGAAGACTTTGGAATCATAGAATAATTCTACCTGACATCTTTGCCATAACACAACTTAAAATGGGCCTTTTGGGGGGAAGAGGACCATTTTGAACCCTGCCCTGTTCTTTGATTGAACTCAGGCAAAAGACCAAGAGCATGGTGCCCCCTTCAGCTCAGACTATGGGGCGCCTGGGTGGCTCAGTCAGTTTAAGCATCCAACTCTTGATTTCGGCTCAGGTCGTGATCTCAGGGCCCTGGGATTGAGCCCCGCGTTGGGCTCTTCTCTCAGCAGGGAGTCAGCTTGAGATTCTCCCTCTCCCTCTGCCCCTCCCCAAGGCTTGCACACACTCTCTCTCTCTCAAAAAGAATAAAATCTTTAAAAAGAGAGAAAATAAAGGAAACGACCACTGTAGTGTCTTCAGACCACCAGGGACCCTGCTGTCCTACGTGTTTGCTGATAGTTCCACGCACACACAACCCCAGAACAGGACACTGACTAGATCCGCTTTGTTTTTCCAGAAGCACAGTCTCATTTTTTTTTTAAATGAGTGTGTGATGGTATTCAGTTTCCAAGAAATTAAGTAGCAGTGATGGTGGTGGTCATCGTTGTTGTTCTTGGGTCAGTAGTCGCAGCGGAAGGAAGGATCTGTGCTGCTCAGATGCCCGTGGGCTATTTCTGCAGACCAGGGACCGCCGTGGGTCTCATCTTCTGTCCGGCTCTCACGTGTAGTAGAGGCTGGCTGGCGGGCTGTGCTAAGACAGCTTCGAGGCTCTTACGGCCAGTGCTGTCGGCTGTCAGTTCAGGGGAGGGAAGAGGGAGCCCATTTGCCAAGTGTTTGCCATGCCTGTTTAAGTACTGGCCTAAAATTGAAACTTGGCTGTTTGCACCAACCTTTCTCTTATCCTAACCAGGGAGAGGGTGAGTAATCGTTCTTTCCTTGGATTTCTCCAGGAGAAACTATTCCAGGCTTGAACTGCCTTCCTCTGCCCACACCTTCATTTCCGTAACAGATAGATGAATCCTGAGGACCAGGTCCCGGATAGCGTTTCTCTGTGTATGTCCCCCCATATCCAGAGTCACGGTTTACATTTACAATATGTGCAGTAAGACTGTTTGTGTTGATTTGGGCTCTGCTGAGATCTCTGACTGAACATCATTCAAATCAGTTTTTCCACGTAGCACGAGGCATATGCATGTGGTTACAATAATAGGACTGGAGCCCTCCAGATGACACAGATCAGATTTGGGTTTCACTCCTCACTGGTCTTGTTGCCCTGCTCAGTCACTAACTTTTGGAAGCTTGTATCATTCATGGCAGTGGTTATAACCACTCCGCTGTTTTGTTCATTCATTCAACAGGCGTTTTTGGATCATTTGTTCTTTGCCAAGTTATAGGAAACAGAAATGGGCAAGATAAGAATGGTCTCTGCCATTGATCAGCCGGTGAAGCAGAAGCTAGGGAGCCAGACGGGGCAGGAGTGGGCATGGCCTGCACGGCATCATCAGACAAACAGAACGGGATCCACCGGTCCAGTTTCAACTCTTAGTTTTCTTCTGGTAGCCACATTAAGAAAGGGAGGGAAAAATAAGTGAAATGAATTTTAATTTGTTATTTCAGCAAGTATATCTAAAAATGTGTTCGTATCAACATGTAATCCACATAAAAAGTTCTCTTCTCTTCCTGAGCTTTCGGAAGTGTTTACATTTGGAGCAGCACATCTGAGAACTGACCCCGGGTGGAATCTGCAGTTGTCACGTGGGGCGCGAGGGGGCACCCCCCCAGAGCGAGTGGGCACGGAAGTGGGCGGGGCGGCACCAGCTGAGGAAGTGGGGAGGCAGAGTGAGGCAGGTGGTCTGGGCTCAGGGGCACTCAGGCACACGAGCGAGCACGCTGGCGGGGAGCTCTGGTCTCAAGTGTCAGCGGGTTGAGATTGCTCTACCTGTGGGGCAGCAGCTAGTGCTGTCCGCGGTGTGGTAAGATTTTACAGGGCAAGAGTGTAACTGGTAGAGAAACGAGCTCCGAGGGTGGCAGCCTTAAAGAGTCAAGCAGGCGAGCAAGGGGCAGGAACACAGGAGAGAAACTTGGAGCAAGAACAGGAGCATTCCCAAGGAGAACGTATTTCCAGGTGTCGGTGGGGGGAGAAAAGACAGGTCTCCCAGGCAGACGACTCCCAAATAGCTTCTGTAGACGTGAAATCTTCTCCACAGCTTACCTGAGCGTTGGACTCTTACTCGATCCAACTTCAGCACGCAAGCCTGGAACTCCGAGGCACGTTAATGAACAGTTGCCGGGGGCCCGTGTGGCGTTTTCGGTGACGATGGGCTCAGGGATCGTTTACCTGAACAGAGAAGCAGCTGCAGGTTTCTTATTATTGCTTATACAGGGGTTCCTCTCTGCCGCGTCCCTGAGTCACTGTGCAGGGGCACGGACCCGGTTTTGTGCAATGCCCGTCCACCCTGGCAGGAAGTGATGGGGCCCCTACGACCCCAGCCTCACTCTGACCACCTGGACACCTGGACGCGCTGGCTCCCTGGGCAGGCGATTGAGTTCAGGTTCATTTCGTGTTGCTAGAGGAGAACCCTCCTAGCTGCGCGGAGCCCTTTGCAGATGGTGGTGTGCCAGCCCCCAGGGCTGGCCGGGGCCAGGGGGGGAGGTCGCCACCAAGGAGGAGCCCCGAGGAGCCCCGCATCCCGGTCCGTGTCGGGGGGCCTCCTACAGGGGTGTCACCCCGCAGACGTTAAGTACAGATATTGTCACCCCTGCTGCTGAACACCCGGTGACAGAAGGGGCAGGATGAAAGGCAAGAAAAACAAGGTGATCAAGAGATAATATTAACTGGAAAAATCAAGAAGGGATCTGTCAGTCTGGGTGGAAAAACATTTCTTTCTTGGCATCCTCTGCTTGTCTTTGGCCGAAGGAAGTGTTTCTCTGTAAGTGGCCCAACATGGAGCAGCTTCGGTGGGTTTTTCTGCACGCGTGTTTAGAATTCATTCAGTTCTCGTTGGGACTTAATGATTCCAGGCCGACCCAACGGGAAGCAGAAATCTCCGTGGCCTTCCTGCCTGCCCACACGGTGCCGGAAGGGGTGAGAAACCCAACAAACTTTTCTCCCTTCGCCATCATTGTTCTCGGGCTTGTTACTCAGTGGACACGGTATTAAATCGGATTCTGTGTCCATCATTATTAAAATGTGAAGTGTGTCGGTCACAAAGCATACATTTCGGGGCAGTTAGCTGAATAATTCCTTTCTTTATTATCCCAAATTACTGCTGAGCTCTGGAGAGGGGACCGGTTTAGCCAATTATTGCCATTTGAGCTGGATTTGTGGGTGATTAGCTCCTGGTCGAATCCAGTCCCGGCCGGCGCTTTGAAGCCCGCGCCGTGTGATTTTCTCAGCAGTGAGGTAGGAATAGACGCGGCTAATGACAGCAAGGTCGCGCGGGTGAGCTGACCTGTGTGTGGCGCAGGTTTGGGTTTCGCAAATAGGGCATCCACAATAGCAAGTGTGGCACTAACCCTGCCGTGCATAATCGGGGCTTTCTAGGATTGTCGGAGATGCTGACAGCTCAATTAAAGTGTAACCCTTTGTACCCTACGGCCTGGCAGAATAACAGAAATATTACTAACCAGAGAGGGGAGGGGGCCACGAGGGAGCCGGGGAAAGATCCAGAATCGGCTCCTCGGCCCCCTCCCCCACTCCCTCCCGGCACAGAACAAGCTGGGAGAAAAGCCTCCATTTGTGGTATAATAGATCCTCTGGAGGAGGGAGAGGGAGACAAATATTACTTAAAAAAAAAAGAAAGAATTCAGTTAAGCTGGGGGCCGGGGGGTGGGGGGGGCTCCCTGTTGTTTCTATGAAAACACTTTAAACTGGGAAGAAAGTTAAGACGGTATAATTGCGGCCGAGCTCACATGTGCTGAGCTCAAATTGGTCCGGCCTCTTCTGCCAAAGCTTACATCCAAGCATCACGTTGGTGAATTTGCCGCAAGTTTTCCATTTGAGGAGGAGCTGGGGAAACCAGTTAATTGGGATTATTATTTCCTCGCACACAGTGAATGATTATGTTATTGATTTACTGCTTACACTTAAGAGCGTTTTTTACACCTTGAACGACAAGCCGTTCTGACCCACGGTGTGTCTGTAGTCTTGGTCATTTTTGTCACACTTGGTTTTTTTTTCTCTTAAACCCTGTAACGTGGGATTCGCTCATCCAGATTTGACTCGATGGCATTTTAATTGAGTGGCAAGATGCTACTCCTTCCCCATGGTTTTTGTTTTTTGGGTTTTTTTTTTTTTTATTTCATTTATTTCTTTGATAGAGCACAAGTAGGGGGAGCGGCAGGCTGAGGAAGAGGGAGAAGCAGGCTCCCCACCGAGCGGGGAGCCCGATATGGGACTTGATCCCAGGACCCGGGATCATGACCTGAGCCAAAGGCAGATGTTTAACAACTGAGCCACCCAGGTGCCCCTCCTTCCCCATGTTTTAATTTTTGGTTTTAGGTTTTTGATGGAGCACTTGCATATTTGGAGATATTTTAGAACGAGGAATGGCTCTACATTAGGGTAATTATTATCGGGACTAACCATGCACCAGGTACTGATAAGGGAATCTGGGAGCCCAAGCCAGCCTGGACAGCCCAGCCCCCCCCCCCCCCCCCCCCCCCCCCCCCCCCCCAGAATTCCCAGTCCCGGATGGAGATGACCCATGCGTCCCCTTGGGGACTGGGCGTTCGAGGTGCCTGATAGACCCTCAGGGAAGGACATCCAGTTGGGACTGAAAAGTGAGACTCCCTGGGTAGGGAGGTGACCGCTGCAAGGACAGGTGTGACCAGGGGCCCGCGGGGCACTGTGCCCTCTGCTGTGGGGGGTGCTGGCGGGGAAGAGAGCTTCTCAGCCCTGCAGCAGCTCCCAGCCTAGGCGCACGCTCACACGCCACCGTGTTCATCCGCTGGGGCTGCCAAGACAAGGTGCCGAGGACCGGGTGCCTCCGACAACGACTTTATTTCCTCACAGTTCTGGAGACCAGAATCCGAGATCAAGGTGTCCTCAGGGTGGTTTTCCTCAGAGGCCTGTCTCCTTGGCGTGGGGATGGTGCCTTCTCTTTGTCTCCCCGTGGCCTTGTCTCTGTGCCTGTCTGTGTCCTCACTCCCTCTTCTCACAAGGACACCAGTCAGATTGGAAGAGGGCCCGTCTTACGGCCCCATTTAACCTTACTCACCTCTTTGAAGACCTGTCTGCACATGCAGTCCTATCGTGAAGCATGGGGGACAGGATTTCCACATTCGAATTTGAGGAGGACATAATTCCACCCCCAACAGCCAGTATCTAAAGGTCTGGATGATGCTTGTTTCAGGAGAGGTTATGGAAGCCTGGAGCCCACGGCCCTGCTGCTCAGGGCTAAAGGGTAGGGGTGCTCACCGGGATGGCAGGGAGGAAGGGGACGATTCGAGCAGGGCATTCCAGGGAGACAGAATAGAATTTGCACTTTTAAATAAAATTGATGGCTGCTGGCTGCTTTTGCACAGTTTCCTCTCCTGGAGCTGGGCTCCACACCCACTTTCTGTAAAGGGCCCCGTAGCAAGTACTTTGGGCTTCCCTGCAACTCCTGAGCTCAGCCAGTGCAGGGTGAAGGCGGCAATGCTTATGAGTGAGAGTAGCTGCGTTCCCAGTAGACCTTATTTACAAGAGGCAGAAGGTTCGATTTGGCCCCTAGGCCAGGCTTGGCCAGCCCCAGTCCTGTGGGATTCCCCGCACCAACAGTCCATATTCAAGTGCACTGGACAGGACATCGTGTGTCAGCGATGGGGGGCCGTGGGGGCGAGGCCTGTGCAGACTTGACCCCCACAAGAGGTGTTGCAGTGTGTCCCTTGCCACTCACGCGAGTCCAGGTGCGCTCCTCGGAAGTGTGCATTTGTTGTTCGCAAGGGAGAGCTTAGCGTGAGGGGAGAGCTTAGCGTGAGGGGAGAGCTTAGCATGAGGGGAGAGCTGGGGCAGGACGGGTAGTTTTCGTTCTGGAAGAGCAGGACATTGGGAGGGACAACAGGGAGCCTGTGACATGGGAAAAGACTGTCCCTGTTCCTGGTACCACCCCTTCGCATTCCCCAATTTCTAATGATGAGCTGTCACCTTCCACCCACATAAACATGCTTTTCTAGGTGCTTTTTTGTTTTTTTGGGGGGGGGGGTTGTTGTTGTTTTGTTTTGTTTTTGTCAGTGAGCTCCACACCCAACGTGGGGCTCGATCTCACGACCCCAAGATCAAGAGTTGCGTGCTCTACCAACTGAGCCAGCCAGGCGCCGCTCTAGGTGGGTTTTGTTTTTTTTTTTTTTTTTAAAGTAAACCACAAGTTTCAATACATGTCACAGGAAAGATCTTGATTAGAATAAAAGTAATAAACACAAATGTGAAGACTGATCGGAGTTCATACTCTTTGGATCTCTGTTAAAGATGCCACCATTTCTCCGCAATGTTTTAGAAATACCTGGATACTTTAACTGCTGTAATGAGAATCTGTTCCAAACTGTGAAGACTGTGAATCATAAAACACGGAGGAACTATAACAGGTGTTTATTACAGAACCAAAGAAGTACTCAAACATCGCTTTTTTTTTAGAAGTATAGAGACACTGAGCCTCGCTGAGCTTGTGTGGATGTGTTTAAGCCATGGAAAAACTTGTTTTTAAACTTGGTAATGAGGAAGCTGTTGGCACCACCTCCAGGGCGGCGGGGACGTTCAGTCCCGTGCGCGCAGGGCCTCCGGCCGCTGTCCGAGCCGGTGAGAGATGCTCCCTCAGGAGCAAAGATGGTCTGATCTTCACGTGGAGCAGCCTGCCGCCGCTGGCTGGTACCCCCTCGCTACGGAGGACCGTGGCCGTTAAATGTCCCCCTGGGTCGCGGTGAACTCCGTGCTGGCAGACAACACCGCCGCTCGGTCCCTCAAACTCAAAACAAAGACTGATTGGCCTGGTTAAGACCCCCAGTCTCTAATGCAGTCAGTAAATCTTTGTTGGTAAATAATTGCTATCGAGCAGAGTTTTAATATAAATTTATGAGTGGTGTTTTATCACAGCTTGGGGCTGCAGCAAGCACTGAGTGATGAATTTCAGATAGCACTTACATTCGTTACATTAACTTTGTGAGTTATTTAAAGCTTGTACACTTAACATTGCTTTTGGCTTTCCGTGACCTCTTGGGACTCAGCAGAGAATACACACGACTAATAAAGAGATTGCAGCTAAAAGACAATTCTCCCCTGTGCTCCACCACAGGAAAAGTTCCTTGAGCAAAAAAAGCAGGAAGTGCCTGCTTGAAATCCTGTTCTTCTGGTTGTAGGTCATTAAAATCGCAGTCTTTCTGATGCACCAGTAAATTAACTAGGTGGTAGCAATTAGATCAACATGTGCCATTTCCAAGTAAGATCAGAGGAACATAGGAGAGGTCACAAAGCCCTTCTGTTTCTTACTATGCAAACAAGTAAAAGATATCAAAGCTTTAAAATCGGTCTGGAGGGCAAAGTGATTCACGGGCATAGACCCGTCAGCCCTGGCTCGTCCTGCTGCGCTGGTTACCTGTTGCTGGTAATTACCCCCAGTCACAGTGATTTAAAACCATCCCATTTTATTTCTCAGGAGTCCGAGGGTCAGGCATTTCGGCCAGGCACCATGGAGACCTCTCTGCCCCACAGAAGCCTTCCAGGGCTGGCGCAGCCAGGGTCCCTCCTTCAGTCCTGCCTTCGGCGCCTTGACAGACGTGGCCCAGACTCCTGCGTGTCGAGCCAGCAGCTCAGCGGCCATCCCGTAGCTGGCACCGGGGCTGTCCTCCACGTAGCCTTGGGGTCTCCCTCTTCACAGTCTCCCCAGCAGGAGAGTCAGAATCCTCATGAGGCCACTGAGGGCTCCCAGGGGCAGAAAAACAGGAGCTGTCAGACTTTTACCTCAGCTAGAGCGGGCCCAGCCTCGTCTCCACCACATTTTGTGGGTTAAATGGGTTCAGAAGGCCCCCAGGGACCACATAGGAGCAGATTTTTTTTTGAGGGTAATCTTTGGAGACTAGCTACTTCCGTCTGCCCTCGCACATGCAAAGCACCCTCCCCCTGCCCTCGGATTCTCAAAGTGTCATCCCATGGTGGCATCCAGCTCAGGCTTTGGAAGCCCGGGATTGTCATCTGCATCAGGTGCATGTGGATGAGCCTCCTTGGATGTGATCCTTGCCATCTAAAGACCAGGGGACTCCAGAGACAAGTCACCTGACACACACACATGCGCACACACGGGACAGAGCCCTTCAGCCGGAAAGGGGGGTGCGCAGCCTTTAGCAGTTACTAGTCCATAGCAGCTCCAAACCCAGCCAGGCACATGTTGCTAATCACCCTGCTCAGGGCACGGGGCGGGGAGGGCGTGTTCTCTCCCCAGGACACCCTCCTGGGCCCGGGGCTCTGCTGTCTCAGCCGACCTTCCTTTTCCCTAAGAAATGGCCTGGTTTTGCAGCTGTGTGGCTCTCTCAGCCTGCTTCCTGCTGGTCTTAGTTTGAGGGTCAGAGGCCTCTTTCCATTTTAGACTTGTGCTGCGCCTTTTAGTCCAACAGAATACAATTCCTTTAAAACCCTGGTGGGTGTCCTTTGTATCAAATTGTAATTTATTCCATTAGACAAAAGCCAACCCACAGGTCCTTGTCTCTGGTCCACACATGCTCTCTAATTGGAAGGGTCCGTGAGGCCCTGCCTTAAATCTTTGAGTTCTCAAGACGAGGGTCCAACTGCTGCAACCTGGCTGGGTCCTCATTCTGAGATCACATCTCCTGGCATCCCCTGGATTGGATCTTTGTTCTGAGGCCGGTTCTTACCCTGAGTTTTCTGCTGGCAGGAGAAGCTGGGAATGAGAAACGATTTTTCTTATGTTGGTGTTTAAATTGGGAATATTTTCTCTAATTCTGCTGAAAAGCTGAACATCCCTGATTCCCCCCCATCCCCCACCCCTTAAGAGCCAGTAGCACGGTGAGCGTTCTGCTCGGAAATCTCCTCTCCAGGTCCCGGGCTCCCCGGGCCAGCCGGCTGTGCCTCTCGTTCCCGCAGACAGCAGGTCGGCTGATGGCTCTGCCCCTGCCCCGCTGGGGCGCCCTTTGTCCAAACCCAGGTAGCGTCTTCCTCCCTGTCCTTCTTGCCTCCGTCAGCAGCTGTTCAGTTCCTGCAGCCTCAGCCAGCTGCCTGGTGCCAGGCCAGTGGCACGTGTTTGTGGGTTTTATTACTGCAGCATAGGGTGCTAATTCTGAGTTTCTTATCTATCATTGCCTGAGAATCTACCCCAAAACTTAGTGATTTCAGAAAACAGTCACTATTTCTCGGAATTCGGTGGCTCAGACCACAGACAGCACAGCGTGGCTTCTCGCTCAGACCTGCCCAAAGCACAGAAGCTGCCAAATCTAACATTTAAACACCATGTAGATAGCATCCCTTCCACTGCTTCTGTTGGTTCAAGTGAGCCAGAGACATCTCCAAGTCCGCGTGCGATGATGTCCACGGGGGCACGAATCCCTAGAGGCGGGGTGCACGGGGAGCCATCCCTGGGGACCAGCTGCCGTGCTGGCTGTGTGGGGGAAGTTACGTAAACTCTCGGTGCCTCAGTGGCCTCATCTGTAAAATGGGGATAATCATAGTAGCTGCTTACGTTGGGTTGTGAGCTCTCTGTGGGTTAATAGTTGTGAGGCTCTTAGAGCAGTGAGCCCAATACTGTTTTGAAACGGAAAATTTTAAAAAAATAGATGCATAAGCCACTTACGAGTTAAATAAAACACTAACCGCAGTGATGTCCACACTGTGGTAGCTGGCCAGTGAGAAGCGGTCTGAAGCGAGAGATTGTTTTCGTGTGTACAGAAGTGGTATCTGAAAGATAGACCCAGTATGCGTTGTGACATCCGCCCTCACAGTTTTGCCCTGGGTAACACAGAATCAAAGAGACTTAGGATCATAAGGCCCATTTGCACCCGCTGATGGGAACTGCCTGCCCATGTGTGTCTCTGGCAGGGAGCCTTCCAGCCTCTCACATCCTCTGGCAAGTGGGACCATGACTTCATGGCCTTTAAAAGTTGAAAATGAACTGTTTTCAGATTTTCCATTTTCTTGGTCCTTAAGTAGACAATGTGTAAGTCCGGGATGGCAGAAGCATCGTAGATGAAGTCCGAGGGGCTCAGCCTGATGCAGCGAGGGGCTGCCAGGACACTAGGCTTCTCGTGGCACTGGTAGAAGTCTGTCCCAAAGTGGACAGTGGGTTTGCTCTCCTCCTTGAGCATGTTGGGGGACTCTGTTCAGAGGGGGGCCCCACCGTGGCAGAGCAATTGGGACCTTGTACTTCTGGAAGAGTCTGGGACTAAGAAGGGGCTCCTGATATGTAACCACATGGTGGGATCTCTCACTGGGGCTTTGTGGTAGCTCCTCGGTTCCTCCCAATGAGGGCACATTAGAGGGGGCCTCCTCTCTCCGTGTGGCTCCAGAATTACGACCCAGGCTCATCCTCACCCCTCGGGCAGCAGACCACTGCTCCCGCAGCTCCAGCTGTCCAGACCCAAGGGCTCCCTGGCACATGGCTGCCCAGGCAGGACTAGGTGACTCTGGGCACGAATCCTAAGATTCGTGAAAAAATACTAGTCTAGCAGAGTCGGGACTGAGTGGTTTAAGCTCTGGGGTCTTTTTATTTTTTTTTTTTAAGATTTTATTTATTTATTCATGGAGACAGAGAGAGAGGCAGAAGCAGACACCCACTGAGCAGGGAGCTGGACACGGGACTCGATCCCAGGACCCTGGGGTCATGACCTGAGCTGAAGGCAGATGCTTAACCGACTGAGCCACCCAGGCATCCCCTGGGTTCTTTTTAGACTCTCAAACCCCCTGGTTCTCACTTGGTACAAACACTCTGAAAAAAAATCAGTGTTTGGAATGAACTTCAGCAAAAAAAGAAAAAGAAAGAAACTAAAAGAGAACACATTTTTAATCCGCAGAAGCTGTTTGCTTAGTCTTGTCATTTGTCATCTGATTGAGCTTCTGATTACAGAACTTCACCTTGTGGCTGCTTCGGCTTCTCATTGGGGCTCATGCGTCTCTTCACGACGCCTCTCAGGATATGGGCTCTTTTATCAGTCACGGAGCGGCGGGTGCAGCTGGCGGGCCCTAACTTGGGTGCTGCGCCAAGGCGGGGAGCAGGGCAGCCGAGCGGCTCCATCGGCACAGAAATCTTGGGTGGTTGGGTAATGAACCCAGCGGGGACCCGGGCCAGAGAGCAGAGGCACGGCTCCTGGGACGCCGGGGTGTTCTTCAGCCCTGCTGACTTGTACAGCATTTGAATCATAATCAGAGATTATCCTGCAAGGTGAACCATAGACTTTATTTAAGATTGTCAAGATGTGGACATTCAGTTTTCCCAGCACCAAGATAAGTCAGCCTATTTTAGTTCCCCGACAATGTCATCTCCTCTCGTTGCCTCCTGGTTGGACTGTTTCCCTCTATCTCCTTAGGAGTGAGTCCTGACAGCCCCCACTGGGGAGAGGATAATTGTGCATATGGGATTTGCTCGTGAAAGTACCCACAGTCTAGCCAGGAGCTGTGTAGGGCCATCTGCATGGAGCCCTGGGGCTGGGTGAGGGTGCAGCCTGCATTTTTGTCTGAGTGCAGACGGACAAAGCTTTCTGAAGCCTGGAGCAGCTCTCAGTTACTGGTGACACCGAGGTGACCCCTGGCCCCCTGGTATTGTTGGAATTGCATCTGAAATGGATGGTGGAAAATGAGCCCACAGGAGAACATCTGTGAAGTTTTGTTAAGCTAAGTTTAAAACTTAGAAATCTGCCAGAGAGGGAAATGTAATGATTTTAAGTGATCACTTATTTACTGTTGAATCACCAGCAGTGACGGCCCTTCTCCCTAGTTCTTACTCTGCAGGGGGACCTCAAATCACCTGGGTTTGTAACCAGCATTTTCCTCTGGGCCTGCCTGTCTCTGTTGGTCTCCGGGCCATATTTGGTTTAGATGGTTTTTTCTTAGGTTCTAAGAAATCAAGGTATGTTGAGTGATGGCCATGTGTTTTCTTCATGTAATAAGAACATGCAAAGGGATGACCTTCCAAAGGTTCACTTGTGAGTTTCTTCAACCTTAGAAATATTTTCCCCCAGAAACGTTTCAGGGGTTGAGTCAGGCTTCCCAGCTGGCTCGTCATCTGTTATATTCGTGAAAATTTGTGTAGAAAGCAATATTGTCATGGTATTTGGAACTTGAACCTAATTATCCCATAAAAGTGCTTCCTTTCTCTTACCTCGTGTTGTGGTTCCTGGGGGACAGCAGAATTAGGAGTTCGGACGAAGCTGGTACAAGTTCACGAGGACACACACGGGCACCTCTGCTTCTGTAACACT
This sequence comes from Phoca vitulina, assembly GCF_004348235.1. Lineage (NCBI taxonomy): Eukaryota > Metazoa > Chordata > Mammalia > Carnivora > Phocidae > Phoca > Phoca vitulina. Next base: position 5,173,790 of record NW_022589704.1, on the reverse strand, counting down.
CTTTCTCACACTCAGAACTTAGCTCGGCCTTGGCCCGGGTGCACTAACTAGCATGCATTCTTCTTGTGCCTTCTCAGTCATCCTTACCATCCTGTGAGTTTCTAAACGGGCAGTGAGAGGAAGAACAAGAACAAGCCAGGAGACGCTTTGCTTTCCCTTGTTTCCTGAGGGCGTGGAGCCTCCCCCCCCCCCCCCCCCCCCCCCGCCAGGGAAGGAAAACCCCAAGTCAAGGCTGAGCTCAGTGCTGGCCATGGGTTTCCACCCCAGGAAAGCCTGGAGGCGATGTGGGAGGTTTGCTGGGAATGAGTAGTTCAAGCAGGAGTAAGCTCCCATCAGTCGTCAAGGGAGGCCTGGGTCCAACATGCTCAAGCATGCTGGCTTCAAATGCTGAATGGTTTTCAAGAAGCCCTAATACGGTTCCATTAAAGATGGATTACATTATCCACGATTTGTCTATTAGATGCTGTTACTAAATTTACAAATGGAATTTCATGTTTAATAAATTAAAAATCCGGAATGAAAACCGTAAAGCAAAATGCTCTTATTTGTAAATACCAGGAGTTTCAGAATTCAGTTAATGAGTGGTTTTTAGAAAAGGAAATTTGGGTTTCCTTTATTAAAGCATCATGCCTTTAGTTCCAGGTGCTTGCTCAGTTAAAGGAAAGGTACGTGGCGCGTCACCGAGGCTGGCGTACTGCATTTGTCGAACCAACAGCACATCGTTCAGTCTAAACACACACACACGGAAATTGGTTGAACATACATGTTACGCATAAAATAGAAGAGAAAAGCCGAATTACCAAGCTAAAAATAAGTGTGATTTCCATTTTACAATGACAAGAGAAAAATGAATGTTTAAAATTTCTTGAATTACCTATGTGCCTACTTTTTAAGAAAACTTACAGCAGGCTTTATAATTTGTATTTATGAATGAATATGTGGCTCCTTTTCCCTCCTAGGGCATGCTGCTGAAGCGGAGCGGCAAATCACTGAACAAGGAGTGGAAAAAGAAATACGTCACCCTGTGTGACAACGGCGTGCTGACGTACCACCCAAGTTTACATGTGAGTGTGGCCCCTTGCACAGGTGATAGGCCCGGAGCTCAGCTCCCACGCTGTGTGTGGCGGGGGTGGGGGTCCTAACAGCATCAGGCCTCTCGTCTCTGAAGTTAAAGTAGTCTTGGGTCTCCTCCATCACGAGATAAATCATACGCCCCTCACTCTCTGTCAGACCACGTGTCTCTCCCTTCCCCTCCCTGACACCCATTTCTGGTTCTTTAATTCTGCAAGGACTTACAATAAAGGGAACAGATGAAGTAAAATTTTCAATGAAAGTAAAAGACAAGAGCAGGTAGCAAAAGAAAAAGAAAGTGAGCATATACCTGAGAATCTAGAACAAAATCTGAACAATTACATCAGAACCCAGGACTCTGCTCTGAGCAGCTGAGAAAAACAGGAAAGTTAAAAGCAGTTGGTGACTCAGCTTTTATTGTCAGATAAGAACACAAATCGTTTGTAAGGTAAGAGAAGCTTCTCTACGTGTGTTAATAAAATGAGATATATTGGTGATTTATAGAAGGTAGATTTAAGAGCGGAATTAATTTTATTTTGGGGGAAAATGCAGACATTGTACCCATCGTGAGTTGTCTTAGGAAGTAAAATCTGAAAATGGGGTGTTAATGACAGTTCTCTAACAGCACATTCCATGAATCTTGCTTGATACTTATTGGTCTTGATGTACATAAGTGTATAGATTAGAATATATAGTGTTAGCTGCTCATCTGATTGTATCACTGTGGTTAGCTTTTAATTTAAAGATGTTTAAGTACTTTAAAAATTACAGTTATGAACAAGAAGTTACACATAAGGATATTGAAGAAAATTAAAATCATTCCCAAAGTACCACCTGTGGAACAGGACTGATAGCATTTTGGGCTGTGTGCTCCCAGCCATTTCTGAGCGTCGGTGCTTTTTCCTCCCACGAGCACGGGGTCAGCCCGTGCTCGCTGTCTGTGCCCACTTCCCTAGATGATGACAGGTCACGTGCACCTGCCCGTGCCCGAGAATACGCTTGTGTGCCGCCATTGTTAATGGTTATGTAACACTCATCGTGCAGATATGCCCTGATTGGTGTAACAGTGTCTCCAAAATGGACGTTTCTCAAATAAATTTACTTTGAATTATTTTTAATGTTTTAAGTAACTAATCAGTGTCCTCTGTTGACATCCCTGTGCCCTCATCCGTTTCCCTGGGACTGATTCCTAGCAGTCGCTTCCAGAGTTGAAGAGTGCTTGTGCGCTCATGGCTTTGGATATATTTGCCAGATTCCTGAAAAGAGTGTATCAGTTTTTATCTGCCGGCAACATGCCAGAGGGCTTACACCTTCATTCCCACGAGCATTCACCTTCAGAATAACGTATCTATCATTTTCCAATATAATAGGTAACAAGTGGTATCGTTACTGTTTCATTTGCTTCCTGGGGCGAATTGCCCTTCTTCTCTGCGTCCTGCAGCCATGGCCTTCCCCTCCAGAACCGTGTTACGACACAGGTGTTTCGTTAGGCATCCCTGACTTGTTTCTGATGTTGATGGGAATGCCTCCCATGCTTCACCAGGAAGTAGACTTCTGAGATGTCAGTTCTACAGTGTACTGAGAAAACTGCTCTGTGCTTGGTTTATTTTGGCTGACTTGGGAGTAGAGTCAGGTTGCTTCTCCAGGAGGCCTGCCTGTGGATGTCCCCATGTCATCTGCAGCCGCTGACAGCCTCCGTCAGGACGCCGAAGCAGTGCTGGCTCTCCACTGGGTTCTCCCCCAGCCCTGCCCCATCAGCTGCCCTCTTGCTGGCTCACATCCTCTTAAAACCACGTCAGGGAACACGGGTCGGATTATTGACCCCATTGCTTTGTGTTGTTTAGAGAGAGGTTGTTTAGAGAGAGAAGTGTAATCAAAATACTCTTCTTGCTAGGACTCACTGACCAGGAAAAAATGGGGTCCAGCTGATGAGCATTTCGGGCCACCTTACACTCGCCTGGTAAGCCCAGGCTTGATCGGAGAGACGTCTGCTGCTTCTTGCCATGGGGAAAAGGTGTGACATCAGTATGTCCCAGAAAGTTCCCGTAGGAGGGATAATGCCTACTTACTTCCCATCCCAGCCCCTCAATTAATAGAATCACAGTCAGTTCTTCGAAAATTCTCCCACATGGGCTTCTTCTTGTGATGCCCCTCAGTGCTTGCCCGTTCCTTTACACACACACACACACGTATGCATGGGTATTGTTTGAGTACACAGAAGGAGCACAGCAGGGCTTTGCTATGTAATTATATAGCAGGCAAGAGCCAGTATCATTTTAAAGTGCTATTCAGTGAATGACAGTCTCTTACTGATGCAGGTAATCCCTCCCTAAAGGAGTGGTGTCATGTAGGCATGGATTTTAATGACTAGAGCACGGAGAGATGGCATGGCCTTCACTGTAATCCTCCTTTGACTTTATTTCCACAACCAAGCTTTGGATGGAAGTTTGGAGAAGAAGTGAGTTCCAGGTATGTGTTCTCTTCCAAGTTGATAGAGAGCTACAGATCCCTAACCTCGGAGTTAGTCTGGCATCCTTTGACTCAAAATGGGAAGACACGTCAAAGGGATGCCCATGGGCAGAGTCCAGACTTATCTTAGTACAAATTCGGGAGCATACAAATGTGTTGTAAATTCAAGCCTTAAAATTCTATACCATGAAGAATGTTCCAGTTATTTTAGTCCAGGAAATTTCAAAAGATGGTAGAACCCAATGATATCAGTTAGACTGACTGCCCTGTGACGCCCACTTTCTTGATGGTCTCCAGGCTGTGTTATGGCTGGAAGCCCACGAGGGTGCGTTTGTTGTGAGTGCTTAAATATTGGGGAAATCTGCCCAGATTGGTGGCTTTGGGTTTCATTACTGTTGGTCATCACTGTTAATGGCCATCTGTGCTGATCTGAAATAGCATAGCCTACAGCTCATGTCTCTCCAGGGAGCGAAGGGAAAGAACCTGGCTAAATAATCTGATATTTGTGGATAGAGCGTTCCACAAAGACTCAGTGTTTCTCAGTAGTCGAGTAACTGGGCCAGCTCTGGGGCCTACCACTAACTTCCGATGACTGGGTGATGTATTTACCAAAAAGGAACCCGGCGTGCTTTTCTGAGGATGGGAGTCTAACAACAATGCTTCTATAATGGGGTGAGTGGTGGGGGACTGAGAGCGCCGGGCCTGAGAAGGCATGAACCTTGTAGGATTGGAATAGACACTAGGCAGATCATGCAGCGGCCCCTTTCCAAACCAGCATGTTGCTGTTTGGACCTTGTCATGAGCGCAAACGTGAATTTCTTGTGCACGTGTGTGCTGCTCACAGTCCCGCTGAGGCTGGACCCAGACTCCACCACCAGCCACCTTCAGCTTGGGGATCGTGCTGAACCCAGGGAGCTGGGCCCAGTTCTTGCACACAGGGCAGAGTAAGAGATCGAATCAAGTTCAGAGGGAACTAGGCTGGCATGGCGAGGGCCCTTAGTCATTTCGTTCAAAGTTGAGATTGCCTGGGAGTATCGGCCACTGGAGTGTGGCCAGTATTGGAGGGCATGGTTCGTGGGGCTGATCCAGATGCCTCCAGTGTTCATTAGCCGAATTAGATTTCCCGGCTGAGCGCCCCAGCCAGTGCTCCTGGACAGACCGACAGGCCAGGCCAAGAGTGTATGGGGACAGGTAGAGAGCGTGCTGCCCCCACAAGCCTCTCCCTTTCCCACTCCTGCCAGATCGATGCCTTGGCTCCTGCAGCCCCCGGGCACCGCACATCTCCTGAGACCTTTGCTTGGAAAAGATGCTGGAGCAGCAACAGACTCCGGCTTTAGCTTACTTTGGACACTGTGGAAGCAGGAGATGGACCGTTTCCTAAATTTGCCACACATACAAAAAAAAATCTTGGAAGTTTTTAAATGTCTCCATTGGATATGTTTAAAGTAAAGAAGATCTCCCAGAAGAGTTGAGTTGTGATCCTTGAGAAACCAGTACGGTTTCCTTATTACACAGGTGTCCATGGACATGTTTATGTAAACAGTCATCCTTCAGACACGAACCCCAAGTTTCAAGCCCTAGCATAAGCTTTGTGCACTTTGCTGTGGCGGAAAGCAACCCAGACCATCGGTGTGTGGCCCCAGCTGCAGGCCGGGCTCCCAGGCTCCCAGCGGAGGGCCACGCGCTTTGAAACGGCGGCTTCGGAAGCAGGCTGCTGGGCATGAGCTGGGGGAGCCGGCTCTGCAGCACGCGATGGAGTTGGCGTGAGGCTGGCAAGCTCGCCATGTGCTTGGGATGGGTGGGCTGCCAGGGATGCTCCCCGAAGTTGGTCTCCGAGGACAGCCCGCCTGTCTCAGAAGTCAGTTCTACAGGCCAGGGAGCTCTTCTGGGTGGTAGCCCCAGGATGTCACTTCCCACTGGGCTCCTTGCTTCCGGTCCCTCTTCCTTCCCACCCTTTCCCAGCCCCATCTTCTTCCAAGGCTTCATTCTTCCCAGTTTGGTGGCCTCATCCCCAGCAGGGTCCGTGGTTCCTCCTGAGCCCCAAGCGCACGCACAGGTGAATTAGACCAGCCGTCCTCGGTCGCTGTGACACTCAGCCTGGCCTCGCTCCGTCGTCCGTAGAGTGCAGGCTTTCCCCGCGCCAGAGAGAAGTTGTGGAAGGAAGCCTCTCACCCCAGCCATGTTTCCTGCTGTTGGAAACCTTACACATTTTTCTCACGGAGGAGAGAACGTCTGTCTGTAAGCCTGGGATGGAGTTGCCCATGCGTGACCAGATCACAGGAAGTGATGGTCTCTCTGGGAACCAGGAGGAAAGAGGGAAAAGACTGACCACCGTAACCCAGACTGAGGAAGTTTCCTGAACGTTGGTGGTGGTGCCTCCCGACCCCGGATGTGCTCACTGTGCGCAACTCGTCCGCTTCAGCTGGTCCCCGGGGGCTCAGGGGCCGCCAGCAGGGCCGGCCTCCGGCGGACGGGTCCCCACCTCTCCCGCACTGTGGGGGGAGCAGGAGGAAGCGGAGGTGACGGTCTCAGCCCTGGCTGTTCCTCAGGATGGGTGGTCGCCACACTAGCCATCACTGGTGCGGTGGGGGCAGCAGGGTAGCTGAGGAGAGGCCCTGGCCCGTTGGGGGGCGGCCAAGAGGGTGCACAACCCCACCCTGGGCCTGGGGGCCGTCCTGCCTTTTAAACACAAGCTGGAGCCCGTGCTTTGGGGCACACATCTGTAGTCTGCAGCGTTCCTTCAGGGGGGGAGGGCATCTCACAGTGGACACCGAGCAACTGGCTGGATGGCGTCCACTCTGGAAATCTGGAAGAAGAGTCCTTTGGGTGGGAAGTCTGAGGATCGTGTGTTCACTTCACAGGCTTAGCTAGCACCTCCAAAGCGGAGGCTGACACTAGTGAGGAGAAGCCCACCCCGGGGCCGGGGCCGCTGGGCGGGACCCCTTAGTCACACGGGAAGGTGAGGCCCACTGTGTGCCTCGCGGTCTGGGGAAACCCAGGTCACTTGATGCCTCTTTCTCAAGATGCTGTTTTTGAGTAAGTTGAACGATAGCCCACTTTGGGTAACAGGTGGCTCAGCCGACCTAAGGAAGCTGCTTGGGGTTTGGGGCCGGTCGGGCGGCTGGCCACACTGCTTAGCCCAGGACGCAGGACTGACGGTGCCAACACTGGGGGAGGCCGAGGCCTCCTGGGATGAGCTGGTCACCCACACTCCGGGGCTCCATCTCCACTTGGCGTTCTGCAAACACAACCCTAAACGAGCAAGATTAAAGTATTCGAGCGGACCTCTGAGGCTGCTCTGTGGTCTGGGTTTCTGTTTCTCGGGGAATTTGTACGTCTGGAAGACCTTTAAAAAGCCCTCCCTGCGTCCCGTTCTTGGGGGAGATAGGTCTGAGTGTCTCATTGATGACACCTCGCTGGATCACAGTCAGGGTGGGCGAAGGGCAGCCTGTTCTGTGGACTTCACTACGAGCCGCAGGGAGCACCTTGATGGAAAAATGGAGGGGATAATGAGAAAGAACTCAGACCTGGGGGCTTCACAGTCCAGCGTCCCCACCTATTCATCTTCCGTGTCGGGAGGGCGCTGTCGAAGGCACAGCTGACAGAGGTGTGTGCACTGAGCTTTCGGAGCGGGAGCTCGTGGCCTGGCGGTCGGGCCAGCGGCTTCATGGGGCCCTGGCCAGGACAGCTGTCCCAGCGTCCTCACGAGGACACGGGGCACCCGGGCAGAGCCCACCTGCCTGGCACAGGCTCGAATTGCTCACACTGTTGAAGACCTCCTTCTTGGATGTCTCTCCCGTTCTGCACGTGGCCCGAGTTGGAAACAGCCGTGGTTCTGTCCTTTCTCCCTGACCTGCAGAGCTGGACTTCTTCCCACGGCGCCTCCGGCCTGGGCGGAGGAGATGCTCCCGCTGCACGGCATCTCTGCTTCTAGATGCTGCTGACGTTTGCTTGTTTTTTCCCATGTCCTAGAGTCAAACTTGGACTCTCTGAATTGTCCTATCAGAATGCTGATTTCAGTTAATTTTCGGGTTCAAAATCAGACAGAAAATCCACCCCTTTACTGATGCAAAAATGATGAAAAGATCTGGGATGATTCCCTGAGTGGGTATTTATCTCAAAAGAAATAACATCAGGGGAAAAAAAGGAGCTACTTCTCTTGTGAGAACAACTCTTGCCCGCACCCACTGTTGGTAATCATCATTTAAGATACACGCAATCTTCACATAAGATCAGGACATTTTACTTGATGATTCGCTGTGAACCTGTGATCAATCCCTTCAGCGAGCTTTGCATACCTGCTAAGACAGACCTCAGATTTCTTCAGATAGTGATCACTGAGTTATACCCAGAGAAGCTCTTCATTGGTTTCCCCAAAACATTGCAGAAGTCAGACTAGCTTGAGTCTAGATGGCTCGGCAGGTAACTTCGAAGCCCAGATTTCTAGATGTAGAACGTTTGAGTCCTGGGCTGACTGATGACCTTGAGATTTCAGCCCCCCTCCCCGCTCTTCTACCGAGCAGAACGACGTCAGACGTGTGTCTGAGACTCTACTGCAGGAAGCGTAGTTAGCTTCACGATGAGCAGTTACCGGACCTTGCTTCCCCTTTATGAGCCACAGCGCTGCAGGCTCTCCTCTGGTCTGTACGTTCTTTTCCAGCCGGGCTGCCTGTACTTCCAGTCTGCTGTCCGTCCTGCGGGTAGACCTTCATGCCCTCCTCCACGAGAAGTCCTCCCTGATTGCGTGGCACACCAGCCCTTCTCTGGTACCCCCAGCCTCTCTGTACCACCCCGTCTGGCAAGGGCCATGCCCTGTTCCCCAGTTTGCCCAGGGCTGGTGTAGGCGAGGCACCCAGGCTGGCACCTGTGGGTCACATGCAGTCAAGTCATGTGGTTCCTGCAGTGTCTTTGCTCCTGCCCTGCCCGGGCTGGCGTCCTCATGGGGGACGATCCTGGCTCTACTTTGAGAATTCCAGTGACACTGGGGTGGAGGAGATGAACCCCGTTGCACATCTAGACCTCCCTGGGTACAGATCCACTTACGTCGGGTAGGGGAGAACATACACACGCGGCGTTACACAAAGGCCATAAAGTCTTAAACCACTGCTGAAATCCCCAAATAATCCATTTTAAAGTGGATTAGGAAAATACGTCAATACTGAGGAGCAGAAATCTGGAACTCTGGCTACAAGTGAACCTTTCTGTTCTGGTCTGACCGCCTGTTTCAGGCAGATGGGACTGAGTTTGAAAACAGTGTGGGAGTTTCTAGAGTGGCCGGCGTCAGCCCTGGGGCAGCAGAAAAACCCCGAGTTTGTTGTGATGGGGACTGTGTAGGGGGATATGGTGGGGCTTTGGGAAGTTTGGGGTAGAAGCCTTGTCCCCGAGTCGGCGCGTGTTCTCGGCCTGCCCCAGGAATAACCGCTGTCCAGTTGTCCCACCAGAGTGGTTTCCCGGGCCCACGGGGGGAGCAGCCCCTCCAGGAGCTCCGTGTCCAGATCTCGTTTGCTTCCAATCGCACTTGATGCTCTGCCTCTTCCCAGGAGAGGCGTTCAGGCATCTTGTAACAGCGGACGTGAGAGTGAATTAAAAACACGCCTCTGTGTAGTCACGTGAGAACCTAGGCCATCCGTGTACACGCCCAGAACTCCATCTACTTTGTCTTATGTAGAGAAGGAAGTCACACTGTGGATCTCTGTGGCCTCCAGCACATCCTCACCTCCGTCCATCTAAAAACTCGTTCCTTCCTTCATGTCTGACGGGTTCCATCAGCGTCCTGTGCTGATTCTTTCTGATGCTCAGGGGGGACCCCGCACTCGTGACTTCCGGGCCTGGCAGGGCCCTTCCACACCGCGGTGGCCGGGATGGAGCCCAGTGGCGCGTCGGGATTTGGCAGCCCACTGTGGGGATCACTAAGCGCCTTCGAGGTCCGTGACTCCGGGTGCTCTGTGGGCTGCTTCTCTTCCTCTGCTGTAGCGATGGTCTCCGCCTTCCGTCCTCCATGGGAACTCATCCAGGAGGACCTCAGAAGTCCCGCTGACACAGGTGATTTCCCAGCACCCCCTTCCCTGACCTCAGGCCTGCTTGTCTGCTCCGTTCAGCGAGCGTGGCACCCTGCCCACCAGGTTTTCTAAAACTCAGCAGTTGTCCGCTGTGCAGAGAAGGGCAGTTCTTCCTGTGATTCTTTTCCCTTCTCCATATACTTTTCATCCTACTGTTACTTACTTCTCTCCACTTGATTCTTTTAAATGTGTCGATGATGGAGAAGATCCCTACTGTGCGTAGGATGGAGCCCTCACCCCTTCACGGGACCCGCCAGGTCTCGCCGGCTGCCGCCCTGCGCACTGCCTCTGACCCGCCATGTCCCTCCTCGGCTGGACTTTCCTTCTAGCTGCTCGCACCTGCCATGTTCTCCGGTCTCCGGGCCCTAACACTTGGTGGCTTCTTCCACCAAGAATGCCCTCTCCTGTTCCTCCTCCTTGCCAGACTGACTCTGCTCGTCCTTCCCCCAAAGTCTTGAAAAGGGCATGTTTCTGTGGGGTTTTCTCCACCAGGCCTGTTGGGGTGCACCTGCCGTGCGTGCCCTCCCCTCCCCTTGCTGTGTCCATCATTTCTCTGTTCTCTTGGCGTATCCTATGGCCCGAGTCACCCACGAGACCAGGAGTCCCTTGGAGCAGACACCTCCAGGGATCCTGTCAGCTGCATGTCCTTCGCATTGGCGAGATCTTGCTGAACAAAGAATGAGGCACGATTTGGCCACGTGCTTGGGCTGTCCTCACACCTGCAGGCCTGCAGTTCCCGAAATCATAGGAGGAGGAAGCCTGCTCCTGCTGCTTTGACACTGATCTATGTCACAGCCATATCCAAGCTCGCTCTAAGAAGAGATCGAAGGAAAGGTCTCCAAGGTGGGAGAGGAATTCAAGGTTTTGGTTTTGTCTTTTTGATTGTGGTAAAACACACACAACATAAAATTGACCATCTTAACCATTTTTAAGTGTACAGTTCAGTGGTGTGAAGTGTATTCTTATCCAAACCTTCTCATCTTGCAAAACTAAGATTGGCCCCTTGAAACACTAAGTCTCCACCCCTTTCCCCACAGCCACTGGGGAGCACCGTCTGTGCATCTGTCCGCTCTAAGTTCCTCAGGTGTGTGGAATCATAGTATTTGTCTTTTTTTTACTGACTTATTTCACTCAGCATAATGTCCTTGAGGTCCTGCCATGTTGTAGCACAGGATGGGGTTTCCTTCCTTTTGAAGGCTGAATCATATTCTATTCTGTGTCTACACCACATTTTGTTTATCCATTCATCTGTGGGTGGACATTTGGATCGCTTCCTGCTCTTGGCTGTTGTGAATCATGCTGCTGCGAACATGGGTGTGCAGATGCCCCTTAGAAGCTTGGGGTTTTATCGTCCAAACTACAACTATAGAGAACTATAGAGAATAACTGAATTTTAAAGATGCCCAATCTTCACCAGGACCCACTGGGGAATTTGCTGGGCGCAGTCCTGAGCAGAGCAAATTAGGGAGGAGCCCATGTGGTATGAGAGAGGTCACCCGGCCCTGTTTCCATAGACTGCCCCGGGTTTGTCAGGAGCCCTCCGAGCGTTGGGGAGGCTGTCCCGTCTGTGCTTCGGGCGACCTGGGAGCTCTCTCTGGCATTCACCCAGTTTCAGACAGTGTGATGAATATTAGTGCTGTCAAGTCCATGGAATGATCCCAGCAAGGTAGTGTAAATATTTTCAGGGAATTATATACAACTTTTGTTAGAAAGAATGACTACTAACTCATATCTTTTGCACATACACAAAAAAACTTAGATTCTTCATCAAAGTCTTATTTCTGCCTAAGGAGATTCTTGTTTATTTTATAGAACCTCAGGGTTTGTAAAGTGTTTAGATTTTCAAATAAAATGGCCAGAATGCCAGCTCACTGTGGTACAAGTTGTCTCCACGTTGATCACACGGTGTGTGTGTAAGTAGGGCGTGACCAGACCAAAAAAAGTCTTCATGTTTCTATAAAAACTAAACCATCAAATACCCTAGATCCTACCTAACCTATTTTTTTCTACATTGAAAAAATCCCTCTGCCTTCTTTTCTAAAAAAAAAAAAAATAGTATAGTGTATTCGTGTGTTTCTGTAAATATGCAGATTTAACCATGTAGCTTGCGGATTTGAGTCTTAAAGCTTCTAGTAGAGTCGCTGGGACATTGTCTTATCAGGACACAGCATGATAGTTCGTCCCTTGACCCAATCTGTATCATTTTGTTTTCCATTTTTGGTCTTTTTAGTTTTCCTAACTGTAGCCAGAGTTCTTGCAAAAAGGTAAATAAATCAAACCCATTGGTTTTCTTCCCAGACAGTAAGTCACTACTGAGAACTCTCTGCGGGAGAGGATGGATGTGGGGGGTTGCAAGGAAATCTTCTTTCACTTCTACCAAGAGATTGAATTCCATTATTATATTTTATAAATATTTTCCTCTGTGGCTCATAACCCAATTGCTGGCTTGTTGCGAAGGTCTTGCTAGGAAGAGAGAGGTGGAGGTGGAGGGTCTGCCTCTTCTCAGGTGTGCCTGTGGCCCCAAATGGAAACCAATCAAGGTGCGATTTATGTTCATTAAGTGCTTGTCAAAACTGAAAAATTTTCTAATCAACAGCAATCTAGCGGCGGCCCCCCCGATGGCTGGGAGTGCCACCTCGGCCGCGTCGGCTCTCTGCCTCTTACAACTCTAGGCGAAAATCCGCTGATGATTACATTAGGCTAAGCTGTGGAGTAAATGAACCGTGTCTTATTTAGGTACCACTAGCTTCAGTGTAGTCCTGCCCCGCAGGGCACTTGATGGCGTTTTACGGCTTTAAAATTAGTGTAGCTTCCCGTTTGCTGCAGGGAACTGCGTGTTATGCCTTTGAACTCAATAAGCAAAGGGAAGGGCGCCTTTTGTTTTTCCCCCGTATTTTTCTCCCTTGCATTTTAGCAATTTTGTTTTGCATCTTTTCCAGACGGCATTTTGCAATAAAAATGTCTGACTACCATATACATGCCTCCCCCACCAAAAAAAAAAAGAAGAAGAAAAGAAAAAAGAAAGGAAGGAAAGAGGAGGGGGAAAAAAATAAAAAGTAGAACATATCAGACGTCTGCGGAGACACAATTTTTTTTTCCTGTGCTGGGAAGTGAAAGGTCGCTTGGCAGGTCACCCCTCACGCCCACATCAAGTCAGAGGGCAAAGACTGGACAGCGGTAGGAAGAGCTGTCGTTTGGGGAGGGCTCTGGCACTCTTGTAAACAGTTGGCATATGGTCTCCATCCATCCTCAGAACCATCCCACAAGGCGGGAGCTGTTCATCTCCCTGTCTTTAAAGATGTGGAAGCGGGGACCAGGAATGATTAAGTAGCATGTGCCGAGCCCACATCTCCTGAAACCCTGAGGTTGGGTCCTGGGCATGGTCCCCGAGGCCGTCCTCTGGCCCGAAGGAAGCTGACTTGGTCCTCTGCATACTTCTTAGGTTGAGGAAATCAGAACGTTAGCTGACTGCTCTTCGTTGAACGTGAAGCTGATCAAACCACTTGGCAGCAGTAGCATCAGGGAGACAGTTACTCCTGGAAAAGCAGTGCCTCAGGAAAAAAACCAAACAGGTGTGGTGAGCGTTCAGCATGAGGAGAAATCCTTCAGCACTGGTGGGCAACAATGGATAAGGGAGGCTTCTGTCCTGCATGGGTCAAATGGCAGAGAAAAAGGCGTAGTGATCATCAGTGCCCCCCAAGGACAGACTGTGTGTGCTCTTCTGGCTTAAAAACCTGCTTCTTCAAGAGCTGTGTATTCTAGCGAATTCACCCCAAGGAGTCTGAAGTTTTAAAGAGCTTCAGGTCTCTAAATCGCTATGCCAAACATTCCTATCTCACTCAAAACTTCCCAGGTCTAACTGCTGGTCCAGTTGTTTCAAGCCATAATTAATTATGAAAGTACTCATGGCCAGGGAACAGTGCCGGCTCCTTGAAGTTCATCGCAGTGAAATTTCACTCATGCTTGCCTTTGGAAGGGGCCTGCAGTGACTGGGAAGACAGGAAGCCATTTTCATACCCGACACATTCATTTTGTACGGGCTGGGTTTGAGCACGAATGGGTTACAACTGGGTAATATTCAATTTGAACCTAAAATGAGGAAAATCTTTCTTGCAGTGTAAAGCTCAATATCCTAGGTCAGTCAAGACAGATACAATCAGGAAGCAAAAGGTATATTCATAATTCAATTTGGAGTTTTCTGCTGTTTTGATTTATATTATAATAACCTATCCCCCAGGGCTGATGTTGGACTTCAGCCCACACGTGTTGGATGCTCCCCGGCAGAGGGGCCTCAAGAGGTTGGCCCTGGCTCTGCGTGGGAGCTGTCCATGGTGCGTGAAGTGCGCCCCGCCCCCCACCCCGGCCCCCGTGCTGCTTCCCCGGCCTTCCCATCTACCTGGTCTTCCGTGATCACTGGGCCCAGTAAAGCCTTTCTTCACTAACGAGTCTGCTGTCGTAACTGTTGCGTTTATCCCAGGCAGTGGGTACCTTCTTCCTGGGGCGACCGCCGTGCGTCACGTCGGCATGCGCGTACAAGCGTTGGTCGAGTGGTCCTGACAAAGGCAGCCCCGAAAGTGAAACCCTGGAATTCTGTTGGCTGTCTGGGGAAACAAAAATCATCTCTCCTAGGGTTTTCCACTTTGAAGCTGCCTCCTGCCTTGCTATTGTGACTGGTCCTTTGCAGAGAAGGAGAAATTGTCTTCTTTGAGTTATGTGATCTGAAAGGACGTGGCCAGAAGATTTCTCCTAGTTTTACGATATTTTCATAGTATTTTTAGGGTGTCAGTTTCGTCCACGCCTGGGACTGTATATGAGGCTATTGTTTATTATTCAGAAATGTTGGACGGGCACATTTGCTTAGGTCTCTTTGAATGGACGGTATTATGTGTGTCTTTATAGATTAGTTTCCTTTGAAAATAGTATTAAATGGAGTTGGGAATAGCAGTGCATCTAACAATGGCTTCTCTTACATACTTTTTTTTTTTTTTCCCAAGCCCAGAAGTAAGGATTTTTTAAAAATAGAACTTACACAAACTACTGTTCCTCTTTGAACCTGGACATTCATGAAGTACAGTGAAAATCGGGAGAATGAGTCAATCCTTTCCTCCAGGAAAAGACAAACAAATCTGAAGAACATTTCTGATATCTCTGCAGAAGCCCGGCTCTCATTCCCTTCCCCCAGTTGTGTGCGTGAAGCTGTCGCGTGCTCATGGCCCTTGGCCATCTTGTGAATACTGAACTGGGCAAGTGGTTCTTGAGCCTTTTGGCCTCAAGACTCCTTTACTTAAAAATAACTGAGGAATCCTAAAGGACTTTTGTTTCTGGGGGTTATATCTTTTCTTTTTTAAGTTTTATTTATTTAAGTCTTCTCTACACCCAGAGTGGGGCTCGAACTCACGACCATGAGATCAAGAGTCGCATGCTCTTCCGACTGAACCAGCCAGGCGCCCCATCTGTGGGTTATATCTAATTGATACTTAACACGTTAGAAATCAAAACTAAGAAAACTTTGAAATATTCACGTAATTTATTTAAAAGAATAATACACCGCCCTATGTGGTATTATTTCATAAATAACCTTTTTATGAAAAACACATTTTCCACAATGAAAGGAAATCTTGAGAACAGTAGGATTGTCTTACTGTTTCCAAAGCTCGTTGATACCTGGCTTAATAAAAGAGAGCTAGCTTGTCATACTTGCCATCTGCCTTCAGTCTTCTGCGATACATTGTTTTGATTGAAGTGTATCAAGAACCTCACCTTATATAGGTATTTAGCTGGAAGCGGGAGGAGAATTCTAATTCTAATTCTAAGTATTCTAATTCTAATGTTCTAATAACCATTCAAATCATCATGGATGTTCCTTTTGGGTATTCTATCGAAATGCAACATGTGACAATTGATTATAGCTTAGGAATGCAGCATGGAATCTGAAAGAGTATCACTCACTGTTTCCTTCTCTGCTCAGTGAAGATCCATTGTACTGTCTTGCTTGTTGAATGACCTTTCATCCTTCCATGTGACACCATGCATGTGTCATTTCAAAAACATTGCTTAGGGGTGCCTGGGTGGCTCATTCGGTGAAACATCCAACTCTTGATTTCAACTCAGGTCTTGATCTCAGGATTGTGAGATCCAGAATCCTGCGTTGGGCTCCGTGCTCGGCATGGAGTCAGCTTGAGATTCTCTCCCTTTCCCTCTTTCTCTCTCCCTCCACCTCCCCCTGTGTGTGTGTGTATGCGCATGCTCGCTCTCTCTCAAATAAATAAATAAATAATTGAAAAAAATTTGTTTAACTGAGGTATGCAGCTTTCCTAATGGTGACACTTTCCATCATATAATATCCAGAAACTGTTTTCATTTATATCACCGCCCATCTTGTCAGGAAAGAACATCAGTATTTGGAAAGTGTCAAGCTCATGGTGAAAGATACAAGTTGCCAAGGTTCTCATCCTCACTAGAAGCTCAGAGTATACACTAGCCACAGATACTGTCCACTGGTTTCCCTGCAGTGCTCACGTTGGCCATTTTCAAGAAAATACCTGCCGAGGGCCCAAAACAGAATAGTCATAGTTAATGTCTGACGTGGTCATTCTTTCAAGTAAAAATGGGTCCCACCAAAAAAGCACTAGTTCAACTTGCAACTCAGACAACTGCAGAAGTGTGTTTCTGTGGGACACCCATCCCCTTCCGTGTGTGGCACCAACGCTCACGCGTGCTTGCCGTGTCATTACCCGGAAAATTAAGAAGACATGTATGTACTCAGGGTTGAAATGTTTAATTAATAACTGCTTTTTTTAAAGATTTTATTTATTTATTTGACAGAGAGACAGAGCAGAAGCAGGGGGAGCGGCAGAAGGAGAGGGAGAAGCAGGCTTCCCGCGGAGCAGGGAGCCCGACCTGGGGCTCGATCCCAGGACCCTGGGATCATGACCTGAGCCGAAGGCAGATGCTTAACCGACTGAGCCACCCAGGAGCCCCAAAAACATTCTTAAATGAAACTTTGTTTTTATTTAGAGAGCATGGCAATGAATACTGACAATAGGGACTAGTACAATTTGGTTCCACTGCCTGGGTATATGCTCTGGAACTAGCAGTTTTAGTCACCATAAAAACAAATTTCAACTCTGGAAAAGGCAAACCAGTGTCTTGGGATGTTTTGAAAATAGCCCTGAACCTGTGAACCCCTGGATAGGGTATCAGGGACCACACCTTGAGGACTGCCAAGCTAGGTCATGCAAAGAGGAAAAATCCAATATATTGGCCATGGCAAGTATCAGTTTGTGCTAATGATTATCTAACCTAGACAAAATGTATTATGTGTTGATATATTACATTTCTAAGCACTTATGTACAATTAGAAACCAGGACTTAACTGGAACAAAACCTAATTGGAACAAAAATTTCTGTGATTTTTTTTTCCATCATTTAATTATGAAATGAAGAGTCTTCATACTGTTTAAAAAGTCTGTGTAAAATCACAGCGGTGTTGATTGCATTATCTATACTTAGAAGAAAGTAGAGTCGCAAAGCCGTGTGTTTTATTCAGATGCTCTCCTTCCGAGATGCCAGTCATACCATTTCTGCATTTGGGGTTGGCTTTAAGATCTTGTTAACTGCTTTTGGTACCCCCGTGAACACATCAAGCAAACCCATCTTTCAGCAGACAGCCAAAGGTAACGCCGGGATGGGAGGCAGTGAGAATCAATATAGTAAGAGTATTTTTAGGGACTATTGATGGATTGCTGTATTTTGAGCTTAAGTCCAAGCGCCAGATGCCCCAGAGCTGACTAAGATGAACTCACCATTTACTGAGAACCGTATAGGCCATCACGCACGGAGAGGGCTCTGGGGTGGCCAAGCCAAGACCTCCACACCCTTCCTTCTGCAGTTTTGGGGAGAACTGGGTTGCTCCAGTAGCCTCATGTGGTGTTTGGGTGAGGGCTTACTCTCCCTGCCCAAGCACCGTGTTAGCCAGTCGATGGCCTCTAGGTCCTGGTAACGCAGGACCGTGAGATTCGAGGACAAGATTGTACAGGCGCAAATCAATTAATTCTCCGTATCCGGAGAGATCCCGTACACCACGGCGCTAATGACTCCACGGCCCTCTCTGAAGGCAGCGCCCCAGAAGGTGGGAGCCGCGTTAAGCCGTGCTGCTGTCAGCAAGCTGGAAGCTGCTGTGGGTCTCTGACACGGCTCTCAATTGCTAGCAGGTTTCTCTCATTGCACCTCATTTGCATCTGGGACATCAATTAGCATGTTTGTTGAGGCTAATTGAATGAAACTCAATCATAGCTCTTAATTGCTTGACTATGTGAAAAGAAATCACATTAATGCAGCTAATTAAGTGTACGGCAATAGATGCAACATAATTAGGAGCGAGAGGTAAAAAACAAGGGATGGCAAAGGTGCAGGAGTGGGTTTGCAGGGGGACGCCGTGCGCCGTGCCCGAGCCGTCGGCTCGTTCAGCAGCGGGTCCCTCTGCTCCAGCACCTGCTTGGAAAAAATAATCCGCACGACGAGCATGGACAACTGGAGAAGAAAAATGCAAATAGGTTTGCAATTACTACTTTTTCAAGCTGTTGAGGGGCAGGAGATGACACCTCCGGGGGGCCTGGCTCTTGAGTGGGCCCCAGGGACTTGTTAAGTGCTGTTTAAAAGTACTTGGCTTTGAATTACCCTCATGCCTTGTTAAAGGGTTTTTTCCCCTTTTATCATCGATCAGCATTTTCTACAAGGAACAGGAGAAGGGTACTGTCTGTAACATTTGCATATCAAAATCAACTTGCTGTCTTTACTTCCCCCAGCGAGGTCCCTACCTCAGACCCGTCGGGCGGCGCGTCCCACTTCTGAGGAGGCGACATTGGTTAGTGGTCCTAGCTTTAATTCCTCAAGTACCAAGCTGGGGAGAGATGAAAAGGCTGGGTTCTTTCAAAAACAGAAAACTCAGCGTCGTTTCTCTTGGGGGAAACTCGAAGCTGCATACGCGCGCCTTTGCATTCCACCTGTTTCTGAAGCACCACGTTGAAGGGCTTTTATGGATTAGGAAATGCATTTTGTAAGGTTTATAAAAATGTTAGTGGCTTGCACTGTAAGAATTGCCAAGTTTATATCCTGGTTCTTTTTAGATCTAGTTCCTCTGAAGTTTCGGCGCCTAACTCAAGCGAGAAAACAGATTCCCTGGCCCATGCTGAGCCAAAGATAAATGTGTTCCCTTGCCGCATTCAAATCCAAAGAGCAGACACTTGGTACAATTTCTACAATAATTTTGAATAAAATATCCTGGTTATTGTATGTTAAAACATGCCTATTAAAAGAGCCCATGCTGAGGCTTTAGTCACTATCTGATTAGCCTCATTTTAGAGCCCATAAGCAATAAATGCTCAGTTACACTCCTGTTATTGTATTTTAATTTGTTAAGAATTGGCATTAAAGAAGAAAGTTATAGCAAGTTGATATTTTTGAAAGAGTTACTATGCGAGAATGAATTCATTATTTACAAGCCTTAACTTCGGTGACGAAGCTTAGGTTGGCCTATTTTCGGGGGATATTAATGGGAGTAAGTTAAATATGTTTAAGAACAACCTTTTTTTTTTTTCTGTAAATGACCTTGACCCTCAGCCCTACTAACCAAGGATCACTTCCCTTGTGCTTTTCGTTCACCATCCTCAACACCCCAAGCTCATTCATGAGGTTCCCTGTAATTTTTCCAGTCTGTCTTATCCTTCAGTCTAATTTAATGGTAATAACTTTCTGTCTTTGGTCCACATCCTTTCAAAACTGTAGCTCTTTCACGGTCGATTATATTTTGGGGAGCTTCCCAAGCACCTTGACTTCCATGTGGAGTCTTGGGTCTGTCAAGATGGCAGAGACGAATGCCAGCTAGCCTGTCCTGTGGGGTCAGGGTGCATCGGGGCCTCTGCTCCTGGCTGCCATGGCTGACAGCAGATTTGTGGACCCCACTACATCTCTCTGGATGGTTTATCAACTGCTGACAGTGGCCTCCCCACTCCCAGTGAAGAGCTGATCTGTATCTGCCCACCCTTAGGTGCAGCCCCAGATCCTTTCTCCAGTGGTCTTCGGTCCTATGTTCCTCCTGGCTCCAGCCTTGCATGGCCGTTTGAGCGTTCATTCTGCACCAAGAATTGGCCATTTGAGTTCTCTCCTTAGGAAGTCACTAGAGACCCTGTAGCGTCTTTTCCTCCTGGGCTGGTGATTTTCGAATCTTCTATAGTTGTGTGTTTCTCCATCAGAACATCTCCCCCACCGTGGCCACTCACATTCTGGAGTTTCTCTTTTTGCCCTCCTCCTCTGCTGAGAATTCCTGCACCCTCTTTCCTGAGTCTGGGTTGGATCCCATGTGACCCCCCCCCCCCCCCCGCCAAGTGCTTATGTAGCGGGGTAAAGTCTCTGCTTTTGATGGCAGAGAGAAGACACCTCTTCTTACACTCTCCGTCCTGAGGTCCCACATTTGGGTTCCTTCCCCTGTGCTGGAATCTTGTGCTTCTGCTTCCTTTTTGTATCGTTGCTTCTGTCAGCAGTCATCCTGCTGTTTGATGAACCCGAAATTGATTCCCAACCCCTTCACCTGCTGGAACGTGAACATTCTCCCACAATTAAAAGATCCTCAGCCTACTTCCCAGAAGCCACTGGGATCCTCATCTCAGCTTCCCTGCCACTCTCTTGGCCCCCTCAGGCTTCCTTGATACACTAAGGCTGACTTTCCTCATCCCACAGGCTGGGGCTTCTGTCCCTTACACTTTGCTTCTAGAACTTTCTCTGGCTCTCTCTGCATCTCTTGAATGTTGGTTAGCATTTACAAGCAAACAGCTCACTTTTCCAGCCTCCCTGGGTCCCTTGCAGCCCACAGGCTGGTTCATTTGGCAGTTCTGAAATTACATGGACTAAGAACTTAATTGTTTATACTAACCACACATTTATTGGCTTTTTTCCTTTGTGTTCTAAAAGGAATCTACCAATATTCTGCCAAGGAAGGAATGTGTTTATTTCATTTCATGCTTAGTCTTAAAACACTTGAGATGTTACTTACCCAAGAGTGTTTTCGAATACATCCTTTCTTAATGTGTGAGGTCCATTTAATATGTCTATAGAGGCAAGAGGGCACCTTGCCCAAAAATTGCATTTGGAGGTCCAGTAATTCCTAATTCACCAGTAGGCCCCTTACCCTGGCTGTCATTTGCCTCCTCCATTCCCCCACCCGGCAACCAATCCTTGGGTGTTGTTTTACTCCACGCTTAAATGTTGTCAGGTGACCTCCACCGAGACTATCACTGTCTTAGCTTCCCCATGGTTCCCTGTTAGCTGCTGGTCATTCACCTCCAGCATGAAGAGAACAGCAAGATACTTCTTCTGGGTACAGTGAACCACTTGGAGAAACACAATGCTCAAGTACGAGACTTACTCAATGTTCTTTCTTTTTCATACACCCAGCTATTACACATCCATCCGTGAGCTCCGTGTTTTCTCAACACCATACCACCAACCTCTCGGACATTTTCCTGGTCCTTAGTGAAATGCTTGACCTTTTACTTAGTTTCCACCTGAGCTCCCACCGACAGCTTCATTCTTGTCTAGGTGCTTAGTGCTACTGGCATCTGAGACAGAACAGTTGTTACAAAATAGTTTCCTATTGCATGGAATTTTACCTGAAACTTAGAGGAAGATCCTGGGGTCCTAGTGTGCCATGTAATAAGCAGCAGTTTAAAAAAATATGATTTCATATGGATACTTATTTTCTCCAGCGGGTGTGTCATCCACCCGATGGAAGCATTTCCTGTGTCTCCTTGTATTTCCAGGGTCTGGGCTAGTTCAGGACACAGAGGCTGTGATTTCAGTATATTGGTGATGCCACCATCCTTGACAGATCAAAACCTCATTATTTTTAAAGTGCTTGCCACAGTGGAAGGGTCATAGGATTGCAGCTTGTGGTGTCTGATAGAACCTTGTGTCCTAGATTGTACGAGGTCTTCTTTTTAATCTCTCTTGGATGTTTAACATTTTGAACAGGATTACATGCAGAACGTTCATGGTAAAGAGATTGATCTTCTGAGAACCACTGTGAAAGTCCCAGGGAAGAGGCCACCCCGAGCCACGTCGGCCTGCGCGCCCATCTCCAGCCCTAAAACTAACGGCCTGTCCAAGGACATGAGCAGTTTACACATCTCACCAAATTCAGGTAAGCTTACGGCAGACGCACGCAAGAATCCATTGTGACGGCAGCAGTAGATGCGGCTGGTTGCAGGACGGTGTGGAGCCTCGGAGGTGAAGTGAGGTTGGAACCATTAACATTGTACATTAAGGTTTAGAAACCTCTTCTCTTCTGTGGGTGGTCGTTTCCCCTCTGCCTGTGGTTCCGGGACCGCCTGGTAGCATGTGGCGCCATCTTGAGTCACGGTCTCAAACCAACCACGAGGTCTTCCCAGAGCTGTGTAGTTGGAAGTAGAGTTTTGCATATGATTGAGGATTTAAGGGCCATCTAAAGTATGTAAATGAGTTGTGAGAGTATCACGGGCTGGTGTGTATCTGTAGTGACCAAGTGGTGGATGAAAGTGGAACAGCTATTTGGAGCAAGATTGAAAGGAAACCGTCGGACCTCAACTTTAAATTCTCTTGGTTTTATATTGTAACTTTTATGTCATTCTTTGACAGAACTTTAGTTTTCTTTATTCTCTTTTGAAAGGAGAATTTGCTCTTTAATTCAGGATCAGAGAAAAGTGTTTTCTCAAATCTAGATGTGTTTAGAAATTTCTGGCCATTGGTGTGCAATTGCAGGCCATTCAAAACGCCATGGTTCATTTTTGTGAAAGAATCTTTGCAAATGGTTGCCCTCCGGCTTTGACCTTCGAGTGATTACTTATCAGAGAAAAGGCCTGAGTCCTCCTTCTAACACACTTCCACACACGGATTTGTTTTCTCCAGCAAAAAGTCCCTTTCTTCTCTCTGACATACATCCACTCTTCTCAAAATAAATTACTGTCCTTTGGTACTTTCTGGGGTAGGTCTTTGCTGCATTTTTCCCCTTCTGAGGTGTCAGGTGCTTTCAAAGGGGGATGGTGCTGACCCCACGGCTCTGTGCCATACACAGCATTGGTTGGTGAAAGCAGGGTAGTAGAAAGGGGCCAGAATTGGGGTCCACTGGGGCTCTACTGCATGATACCAAGTGGCGTTGGACCACTAACTCGGTCAGTTAGGCCGATCTTGCCTGACCTGCCTACCTCACAGAGATGTGATGACAGGTAAGATAACACATATGAAAGTTTTGGGAAGCTCATAAAGTATAACACAAACATCAGCTGTTATTAAAAATCCAAAGAAAACTGGGCTTTCTGCTAAGGGAGACATCAGTTCATTCCAGAATGGTGATAAGGTCTCCTACGACCTGCTGACCTTCCTTCCAAGACATACATCAAATTTCCCTTTTCAGGATGGTTGTGCTAAATAAGAAGAGAGAAAAGAAGTGCCCAGGGTAGGTCGGGTGGGGGGGGGGGGGGGAGTTCTGTATTGAATGAAAAGCTGATGTCTTCATTACTTTCTATTTATTAATTTATTCAAAAAATATTTAGTGAGCACCTGTCCTGTGCCAGGAACTGTGTATGCTGTGGATGTGGAGACCCTGATCTCCAGAACTTATACACAAGGCCATCACCTTAAATCCAGCTAGTTTTCCACTTCTCCTTCTAACCCACCATGCCAAATCCATCCATTTATTTATTCACGTCAATAAACATTTATGGCATTTCTGATGTATGCCCATGGTCCTGGGCCCTGGGGACACGGAAGATTAAGACATCATCTCTACTCTCGAGAATCTCACCCTCTGGTGGGGAGGAAAGACCAGCAGACAGGTAAAGCCAGGGCTTTGCAGCAGGTCGTGGTACAAATACCTAAGGGGGCCTGAAGGCCCAGGGGTGATGAGTCCAGTCTCCCCTAGGAGGTGGGGCAAGGCTCAGGGCTTGGGGGGTGCCTGTGCTGGGTGTAAAGAAAGGATGGGAGTCTGCCAGGCACGAGAATGAGGGAAGAGCCTCAGTGATTTGAAGGAGTTTTGCATATGTAATGTTTGGAGTTTGAGTTTTTTAATCTTGAGACTTGTGTTCTTTGGTGCTGAACTGCCCCTTGTTTTCCTCAGGAAAATGTAACGTTTGGTAAACAGAAAATACAAAATGCCACGTAACCTTATCATATGCGTGGAGTAGCTCATGTCCTGGGCCTCAGCTAAAGGAACATTCCTTTAGTGCCCATTTCTTTCTCTTGAATGCCCTCGCATTGGGTGGGTGGGAGGGTTTGGGGCAGTGCCGAATCCCTTTCCCTGCTCCCACGCTCAGCTGATTACGGCACGTTCCTCCAACCCTCAGCCAAGTTAATTCCTCTTAAAGGGAGCCTGCTGGATTTTTCATCTTCTTTAGATCACAAGTAGGGAAACAGAGGTATGACCACAGGAGCACAGTGCCACTTTGGGGAAAGAAAGTGCCTCGTGGTCGTGGCGGTGCTCAGGGACATGGCATCCTCGTCTCTGCGTGCAGGTGACGTCATGGGATGGTGACCCCCCGTCCACTTGTTCGTAGGTGCTCACTCACATGAAGAATTCCAACCCAGCAAATTTAACCTGAAGTACGTTGATATTATTTTAAGTGGTGGACTTTGACCTAAAACTAGGTATTATTTTAGCTATTTTAGAGCTGTTTGCCAAATGCTACTTAACTGTATTCTTCTTTCTCAGCTCATTTGAATTCTGCTGTTTTGTTCTGGAGGTCTAAGTTAACATGGAGATGTTTCTTTTTATGCTCTTCCTTTTTATTTGTTTTCTTATCTCAGTTACTGGACTAGATCAGTGTTTTGTGCCTTCCCGTCTAGTAACTTTTTCATTTACATAGACATGATAACGTGCATGTACCTAAATCCTTGTGTATAACACTTATTACTGTCTTAGAATAAATGTCTGTAAGTGAAGTGACTCAGTCAGTGGATATAAACGTTTATAAGATTCTTGGTACACATTCCCAAATTAATTCCTAGAGGGGTTTTGTTATACAAATACCCTTCCATCTCTGAAGTGAGTACCCACTTCACCCACACACACTTGCTAGCATTGCTGTTATTGTTTTTGGAATCTATACTAAAAATACCTCATGCTTTGTTTATTTGGATTTTTTCAGTTAATGCTAAAGTTGACCATCTCATGCTTGTTGATCACAGGTATTTCTCACATTGCAATTGTTTAGATGTATCTTTTCCCATTTTTGTACTGGGGTGTTTATCTTTTTCTTATTGGTATATAAGAACTCTTTATATGTTAAGGATATTAACACTTTATAATATGTTCTGCAGGTATTTTCCCAGTTTATTATTTGCTTTTTAAATTTTATGGTCTTATTTACATATAGAGGTTTTTCCCTTTTTAATATGTAACCAAGAATATATACATATAATCAAATCATAAGTCTTCTGCAGTTTCTACTTTAGATATTTAGAAGGCCTTTAATAATCCTGAAAACAGATCACAATTCATATATATGTATTTCTGAGTTTTACAGTTTTATTATTGTTTCTTTCTTAAGAATATTTAGCCTTTAATCTACCTTTAATTTGTTTGGGTCAATTATGCACAATAGGAAATCTAATTAAACTCCTTTTTCAAATAGATTACTAATTCTCCTTTCTCTGTTGAACTGTTTACTTATGACTGTGTGTGTCACCTTTATTATACACCGAACTCATTTAATCGAAATCACTGTGTTTCTGGGCTTGAGAATCTATTCAGTTGACCTACTGTCTCCACATTGTGTTACCATATATGGATTTACCACAGTGTCTTAGATTTATGATTCAGTTTATATCTGGTAGTAATATTACTCTCTTTTTCTTGTTGTTCTTGGCTATTGCCACTCATTTATTTTTTCCAATAAACTTCAGAGTAATTTGAAACCTCCTTCCCCCAAAAAATAATCACATTGTGACTAATTGGCAATGCTTTTAATCTATCAGTTAATTGTGGAGGAACTAACATCTTTACTATATTGAGTTTCTTGTCATGGAACACAAGTCTTGCCCAATTTATTCAAACCTAATATATATATTCCTCAGTAAAATTTTAACACTTTTCTTCATTTAGATGTATTGTGCCAATCCATTCTGTTAGTTTATAATTTTTGATGAAATGTGAGGCTAATCTTTTTTGGGAGAGGGGCGGGGGAGAAGGGAGCTGTTTATTATCTCATCTACTTCGCAAGAAATAAGAAAGCTCGTGATTTTTATATTTTTTATATCCAGTCATCGTACTGAACTCTTGTTAGTGGGAATATTTATTCAGATGTTTCTCTTGATTTTCTAGTATATGCTCATAATGCATCTCACATTTCAAATATGACAATACCTAATTGTATGTCAGTGTTGACTTTTGGATACCTTACTGCTTTGCTTCTTGTACTGCTCATGAAACCATCATTACTGGGTCGGCTGTATGTATGTCCAGCCCCGATTAGTGCTCTGGAGTTTCGGGGGGGGGGGGTACGAGGTCCTCCCTTCAGGGGCCTTGCTTCACCAGTCTTGGAATGTTGACTACATTTCATACATTGAAATGCTAGAAATGTGATGATCTACATGTCAGGTTTTGCCCTGGGCTTGGGGAAGAGGAGGAAAAACACGTTGTCCAAGTAGCTGCCTTGTGTACTGATAACTGAGCCCGGGTCTCCCTTTGGGGCCCACAAGTTATGCAGAGCAGAAGAGCCGCAGTGAAGGTGGGGCGGCCCCACGCTCCATCGGGCAGCTGTGACAGGCAGGCACAGTGAGCTGAGGGACGCGTTCAGGAGGAGCCGGCCATTGGTGTCCCTGCCTCCAATCCCATGTGGATGCTGATGCTTGAAAGAGAAGGGAGCAGCTTGGGGAGCTCAGACCTCCACCCAGAGAGACAGAAAGAAATGGCAAGGAAAGGCAGTTCTGACCGTGAGGGACATCACTGAAGTGCACCAGCCTGCCCACGAGCTCTGCACTGTTGACGTAAACCAAACCTCCCCATCAGCATGGACCACGCGCCTTCCAAAGGCTGCAGGGCCAGCCCCTGCCTCTGCCTGATGGACCTGCAGGCACTCGTTCACAAATACGCAGCCAAGACGTTTGTGGAAACCAACAGTAAAAATGAGAGGAACAAAGATAAACAACACTGATCCTATAAGAAAGAGTGAGAGGTGGGGAAGGAGGAAGACTTAAGAGGCTAATTATTGTGTTCATAAAATGAAACGAAGGTTACATGAAAAACCTGGGGAGAAAGAGTCCTTGAAAATTAAAGAAAAATTGTTAAAAAAAAAAAAGAAAAAATTTAAAAATTTTTTAATTCAGTAGCTAGGTTCAGTGCTATAAAGAACACGGCCAAGGATACTGTTGGTGATCGTACCTGTGACAAAGGAAAGCACACTGGAGGTGATGAAGGACATGCTGATGTCTTCCCATCTGAAGAGCTCAGGGTCAAGTTCAGGGGAGAGGAGGCTCTGGAAACACAGAATCCCGGAAAGCATCCCAGGAAAGAGGAGAGCATGCTTACCTACCGAGAGGGAACTCTTCCGGCCTGTGGACTTCAGAGCAAACACCACATGCTAAAAGACAGTGGAAGAATGCCTTTCTAAGGACAAATCATTTTGAACCCAGAAGTCTATGCAGGGCCAAACTACTATCAATCAAGTATGAAGATAGGAAAAAAAAAAATTTTTTTTAGGTGATGTACAAGGATGCAGAAACAAACAACTTTTTGAAAAATTTACTTAAGCATCTACTCCAGCAAGAAAGAGGAGGAAGAAGAAGAATCTGGGGGATATTTATTCAGGCCTGGTTCAGTTCCTGCTTCTTCCAAGGTCACTCACTCAGGATGTCCATGGAGGTATCTGCCGCGTATCTGCCGCTCCCCCTGCTTTGGCTTGGAACCTACATCGCCATTCTAATCAGAAGCCACATTTTAGGGGCGCCTGGGTGGCTCAGTCGTTAAGCGTCTGCCTTCGGCTCAGGTTCAGGATCCCAGCATCCTAGGATCGAGCCCCGCATCAGGCTCCTTGCTCAGCGGGAAGCCTGCTTCTCCCTCTCCCACTCCCCCTGCTTGTGTTCCCTCTCTCACTGTCTCTCTCTGTCAAATAAATAAATAATCTTTTTAGAAAAATATATTTTAAAAAAAGGCAACATTTTAGAGAATCCACCCGGTTGTTATTTCAGGCATAGTTGCGGAGAAGACAGTCAGATGTCCCACAGTATTTTCTGACATGAGTTGTCAGCCAGGCTGGTTTAGAATTGTATCCACC
The DNA here is from genome assembly GCF_004348235.1 of Phoca vitulina. NCBI lineage: Eukaryota > Metazoa > Chordata > Mammalia > Carnivora > Phocidae > Phoca > Phoca vitulina. The sequence continues at coordinate 5,145,892 of NW_022589704.1, read as the reverse complement.
CATGATGGAATGCGGAGTTGTGTCAGGTCTGAACGTTATGCTGACATTTAAGTAACAGGAAAACGTATTGGTCCACAGAAGGGCCTTGAGAGGCAGAAACCCTAAATTGAATCCCACCTTCCCCATCTTAGGACCTTGTGTGGATGAACATCCGCATCCTCCTTGCTACGGTGGCCCAATGTACCTACCTCGCTCTGTGAGCGCACCTTTGCAAAGCCCGGCGGCCCAGGGCAAGTCTCTGGATTCTATTGGGAATCCATCGTTTTAGTTGTGCTTGTCACTGGTGAAGAAAAGGAAGCAAGAGGGGACAGAAATTTTGCATGAATTGTTTTCATGCCAGGCACTGTTGTTCCTGTCGCCTGTGTGCGGCCCTCATGGGTCAGACACAGTAAACCCCCCACAGCATTCCCCCTGCAGTGGTGGGAGCGGCAGGCAGAGAGGCGTTCTGCAGGACCAACCGGGGTCTCCGTGGGCACCGGGCTCCCGGTCCGTGTCCCCCCGACTCTTTATTCCCCGACTGCCCCATTTTGTTCTGAGATGCCAGATACCTCCCTGTCCCGAAAGTGTCTTTGTTGGGTATTTGGAACGGTGACTGTGTTTTTATCCTCAGCAGAGCCATACGTAGGCCTTTGTAGCGGGAAACCTTGCCCCCTCCTCTCCCTCCCTCCCTGCGCTTCGGGCCCCCAGGGGTTTCAAAATATTAAAGCCACCGGGAGGGTTGAGGCTGATTTTCCGGGGGTGGGGGCGGGGATCTCGATGTGTTTTGAGTATTGAACTGCCGTTGACATCTAAAGTCTCAACCATGCTGTTTTCCTCCACACTTCAGTAATCAGGACATCCAGCAAACCCATAAAAAACCAAACTAATAGCATGAATATTCAGTGACCTAGAATACTAATTATTGTCATGAATATTAATGTGATCGGACTTGCTTTTTCCTCTCCTCTTTCTCTCCCGTCCTCTTTCTCCCTCTCTCCCTCTCTCTTTTTTTCCACTTAGCCGGCTCTAAAGATGGGTCATAATGAGAGCATTTAAGAGGGAGCGCGCTCTCCGCCGTGACAGGGACTGGGGTAATAAGGAGAGCTTGATTAACGCGGTGCACTTGGGGGAGAGATGAGAGGCTTCACGTGGGCCTGTTCGGGGGGGGCAATGAGACACCAGCGGCTCTGTTGCTCGTCCCGGAGATTAATGAGGCCTAAGAGTGCATTAGGAACAGTGACAAAGGTTTGATCTAATGGGCTCAGCCATTTTTCCTTTGAGTGACAGACGCACAGAAGTAATTGGCTGTGCAGAATGGCAGCTCATTGGCGGTACTTAAGGATACATTATCCCCGTTGTGTGGCCCGCAGAGGCTGTTTATCAAAACTGCTCACACTGCAGACGCCGAGCCGCTAAGCTGCTGTTACAGTGGTAATAGCTATTAAAAAATAAATAAATAAGTAACGCGACATCAAAACTGGATCCGTTGTTGTCTCCTAGAAACAAAGTTTTTCTTTGTTTAGTTTCAAACGGTCTAGAAAACACTTTAATAACTCCGGAGTCTGTTCTGGGCACGGAATGAGACGCATGGCTCACGTGCGCCTCCGGGGTTGTGGGCCGCTGGGCAGGGGACCCCCGCACCCCGGGCCTTGTTTCTCACTGCGTTTCTGCCTCGGTCACCCCTTCCTGTCGCACACTTGGCACACTTTGGACTTTGTTTGCCACGTTAATCGTCTGCTTCATAGATTGGGTGCTCCTGCTAAACACCCTTCTAGCCACTTGGTAGAACGCTTGCAAATTCTCTGGCTGAGAATTATTTTGCTAAAAAAGGATCAAAAATCAGTATCCCGTGATAATCTGCTTCCACGAACCAGGGTCTACTTGGAGTAGTTTTGATGGCTGTTTAATAACTTACTATTTTTAGGGAAAGGAAGAAACATTTTGGGGGGTTTCTTTCAGACCCAAAACATCAGGAAGTTCGCTACATCTGAAACTAAAAGACACTAAAGTTACTATTCTTTAGAAGAATTGCGACGTCTTCAGCTTTTGTGAGAAACGCATTCTGATTGCTTTGCTGTTTCTGTGTTTCTGTGTTTCTCCCACTGAGGTTTAGGCAGATTTCTGTTGTTTCCATCCTGAAACTGTGAGCTCTTTGAGGTGGAGACCATTACTTCCCTTTCTTTGTTACCCTCTCCTAGTTTTGTGACCTCACAATTATTTTATCGTTAAGTCAGTGCTACTGAGCATCACCCCCCAAGTGAAATTCTAAGGGATGACCGTTGAGGGTAAGCACGGTTTGCTTTCCTCCGACCAGCACTCCATGGGCAGGACCGTTGGGGAAGAGTTCAGGGATAAATCAGAAGCCTGCTTTCCAGTTTAAGGAAACCTTCAACTGTTTGAACCCTAAGTGGGGTGTTCTTTTCTGTAAAGACTGACAAAAGCACCTTGATCTTGATGATTTCCATTTAAAACACTAAGTACACTGAGCTGTCTGTCACTGTGGGGACAGATATCCAGGTTAAGTAAATAAAAGTTGCTTTAGAAACTTTGTTCCCCCTTTCAGAAACATACTTGGTGAAGAGTAGTGTCTCAGCTGTTCACGTGATGCTTTCAGGACCAACAACTGGTCAGCATGGGAAGAGCTAGAGGAGAGAGAGGGGCCCTGAGGAGGACCTCGGCCTTCAGGAGAACGGCTGAGTGCCGTCACGGGCCTCAGGAAAGAGCCATTCTGTGAAGAGCCAAGCCCACGATTGGCCTCCTTGCTGCGTTCCCGCTCCCACACTGGCAGAGGAGAATTTTCAGAGTAGGCATGGCGTTCACCATGTCCAAACCTTGTGGCCCGGTGTTTGGTAGTCACCACGTGTATAGAGAACATTTGTCTTTCTGGAATATTCCGGGGAGTGGTAAAAGGCAAGGCCATCCTGACCACAGTCAGGCAGCCCACCTCCACACCACGGCTGCAGTTTCTCTGTAAGAGCTGACCTCGTAGGACCTGCAGGGAGAGAAAGAAGTGAGCACTTCCGAGCGTAGGCCCACGTGACCACCGCGGTCTCCTCCCTGAAGGGGATAATGAAGGTACTGCTCTCAAAATGGATTTTGGGCAAAACACCTATTTTGTGTATCATACAAAGGAGAAAGAACCTTTTAAAGCTGGAACTGTCGTCTAAAGCAAAGGAAGAAACTCAGCATTCATTGGATGTAGTTGTTGCGAGTATAGGACCAAATTACGAAACTAGAGGATAAGATTTGGATGCCTCGGGCTTTATGTTTTACAGAACATTACTATGTGAACACTGTAATCATATTTTGTTGCTTAAAAGAAAATCCTTTTTTTTTTTTAAGATTTTAGTTATCTGTCAGAGAGAAGGAGAGAGAGAGCAGGGGGAGCGGCAAGGAGAGGGAGAGGGAGAAGCAGGCTCCCCGCTGAGCAGGGAGCCCAACACGGGACTCGATCCCAGGACCCTGGGGTCATGACCTGAGCCAAAGGCAGACGCTTAACCGACTGAGCCACCCAGGCATCCCTTAAAAGAAAATCCTTAGTTTTATTTTCCTTTTGTGTAATGTTGCCATGCCTCGTTACCACTGCATTCCGTATAAACTGGTTCGCGTAGCCCGTACAAGTAACAGGTGGTAGGCAGGTGAGCCCGATGTACGCACTGTGTGCGTAAGCACGTCAGAGTCCGTAGGAACAGGTGTCCTGACTCAGGTAAAAGTGGGCAAGATGCAAAGAGCGGGCATGGTTTTCACAGTGATGAGTGTTGCACTGGATAACTGGGAAAACACAGACTTTTGTCTTTGGAATAAATATTTGGACTGATTTCTAAATATAATCGCTTAAGTGAGAGCCTACCTTCTGATGTGCTTAATATTTTCATCTTGAATTGTCCTGAACACCAGATTATATCCATGTCCAGGATGCAGCAGCAGCCTGGCAGCGGGGCGTGAGCAGGCCCACGGCTTCTCCGGCTCCCCTTTCTTTCTTCGCCATCTGGTTGCGCCATGTCCCAAGACCACGTTTTCATTTCTTTCTTTCCCGTTATTAAATTGTGCCTCTCACAGCTTGGTCGGAACTGGTCGTAATACTTTGGAATTTTGCAAGACCTGGAGAGGTAGGGGTGTCATCACATTGTCCCAGTGCTAAGCACTGTCCAGGTCCGTATGGTAGGTGCTCAGGATACCTTCGAGAACGTGCATGTAGGCTCACGCATTGCGAGGACCTCTACAATAGCTAAGCGCAGATGTGAGCAGGTGACCACACGAGGAAACCCCAGCATGAGAAAAACATAAGGGTGACATTCAGACCCTTTAGATTTTAAAGACAAACAAAATTAGCATTATCGCCGTTTTAAGCTTTTATTAAAAAATAAACTAGAGAGAAAAGGTAAACTCAGCATTGGTGAAATTAATAGCAGCTAATATCCACAGAGGCTTTGTGGTTTACAAAGTGCTTTATGCAATTTGATGTTTATACCAATCAGCCACATGGGGCATATTATTGTCATCATCATTAGTGTTACATCCATTTTACAAATCACGAACTGAATTGTTTTCAAGATGCCCGGTTTCATCTTCTTTTGGCCAATGGCCTCAGAAAATCAGCAACATACGTCACAAGTCAGAAAGACGTTAATGCTGTTTGAGTAATGACTCTCCTGGGATTTTATCCTAAGGAAGAGTCTAAATAGAAGATGTCCTTTGCAGTATTGTTTACTCTAATGAGAAATTGGAAACAAAACTATCCAAAAGTAGGAAAATAGCAGTATGAATTGTCTGCATTGAATCAGCAAGATGTCACGTATCTAAAATTATTATAAAGATTATGGAACAACATGTGAAGAGGGTTAGGAAGTCATAAGAAAGAAGTGTAATATAAAATTACATCATTTCTGTGGCCATCACTAGGAAGAATTGATGCTCATGTTCAATAATGAGTTGATCTGTTACATGAGATTTTGGAAGTCTTCTAATTGATGTCATTTGTGCAAGGTAAGTTTTAAAGACGTTTGTACAACAAGAACGATTCATTGTTTTTTTACTTGGACATCATAATCAGAGCAGGGAGAAATCTGAACAAAATGAGCTATTTCTGCATTTTAGGAAATAAGTGGGAACTGATCGCAGGACTGTAGTTCTGAGCGCGGCCACGCTGTTGTATGTAGTGGTGATCACATCCGCTTTTACCGCCGGGTCTGGACTCCGTACATTCTCTCCTGTCTGGATAGCACGGGTGGAAATACATCCCAACGAAGAGATGCACCACGATGCCTATCTCCATAGTAGATGTGTTGAACGCACTCTTAACAGAACAAGTGTCATTTTATAACAATGCAGGATCCTGGACGCCTACGTCTTTAAGATACTGTGTCCTTGGAAAAAATCCTCTTAGCCTCAAGTCCTGATTGCCAAAAAGGAGGGCAGATTTCCAATGCAAATAGTGCCTGAACGGCCCTGCTCATAGGCACTTAAATCATCCGTATCTCACTTTTTATGGTAGTGTTGTGAATTATATTCTTTTTGGGTTTATAATTAGAGGACGAACAGATGGCGAAGGCCTATTTGGAAGTGGTGTGGCCGTTAGAGTAGCCTCGGTCGCCTTGCTCTGATTCCAGAAAACTGGTCTTCCTGCGCGCGCTCAGCGGGGTCTGTGCTCCTGGAGGTTTGCAAGGCAGCCTTGCACCCCAGACTTCTCTAACATCGGAGGCCAGGTAGGACTGAGAACCGACCCCCAAAAGCAATCTCTGTGTGTTTCTCAGGGAGAGGTCTCTGAGGGGAAGGGGGAGCTCCTGTCAATCCTGTGCTGTAATTACGATTTGTTTTTAGAAAGGTATAAAATTCCACAGTGGAAACCAACATCCGCGTTGTACTGGGGCACTCGTAGACCCTCTCTGGTTGCGCCCCCCTCGCGCAAGGCCCTGGAAACTTAGGGGCCTGTCACCTATTGCCAGGCACTGCTCCTCTTCTGCAGGCTACTTCACCAATAATTCAAATGCCAAATATTCCTTTTCTACTTTAGGCCTTTGAGAAGGCCAAGCTATGTTTGTAAAGATGAACCAACGCGGAAAGTGCAGTGAGCAAAATTTTGTATTTTAAAAGAAATGATTGTTGATGAATCTTTATTTGAATGCTATGAAAAGCCTTATTTCAGAGTATATTTTTAAAAATCAGAGCAAGCTATTTTTTATGTAATAAGCCTGTAGCTTAAAAGAAGAATTCTGTCTTTGATGTCATTTGGTGGATGAAAACATTCGCGTTCAATAGAAAACCAGCATCTTTTTTATGCTCGTTTGAGATCAGTTCAGGCAACATACTGATATTCATTCAGATATAAATGCCAGAGTCGCTTTGAAATGCAAATTGTTTTAAGAAAAATAGCATATGGTGGAGGTAAGTACCTTTTCAAATTAACTCTTACACTTTAGGGATATAAGTAAAGCTAAAATTATTCTTTGGGAAGAATCTGGCGCTTTTGACACATGGAAGCTTGCGCTAATCAGGGCGGCCCGTAAGCACACACATATCCATATCAAGGAGATGGCGCTGAGACTCGGTGGATTAGCATGGTAATGTAGCCGCCCCCTGCTAATCAAGGCCAGGGGCCCAGCTGATCCAGAGATGTGGTATTTGAGGAAACCCTCCTTCTGAGTTCAGAACAGGCCAGGTAGTCGACCGTGTTTTTCCTGATAATATTTGGGGAAAACATACTGAGACAAATAACAAACAGGTCTTTTCATGACCCCTTGTGATGGAAGCAGTACTTCCTACTGTGACGGGCGGGGCCCCTCTTTGAGACGCAGTGCTGGTGCCCCCGTCTCCTCGCCCCCCCTCAGCTCTGTCCCTCACACTTGCTGACCTGACCTCTGTATCCACAGACTCTTCAGATGACCCATTTTTAGCTTTTTTGGGGGGTGAGATAAGTTGTATCAACAGAACACGCACAAAGAAGGTGCAAAATCCCGATAGCCAAGCGTGCAGGTGGCCCGGCCTCAGATTGGGAAGCAGCAGGTGGCCACCAGCCCCCACCTGTCCCCACTGTCCGTACACACACACACACACACACACACACACACACACACACGCCTGAGGGTGGTCGCCGTCCGATCGCTCACTCCCAGGACCTGTGGGTGGTGAACGGTTGGGTGGGGTCGCGGCCGTTGGTGCTTGGCTTGGTCTTCTCCGCACATCCTGTCTGTGAAGTTCGTCCTGCCCTGGCCGCGTCAGCATCTGTCCGTCCTTCCCGGTGTGTGGCATTCCACCGTAGGGACATGCCACGGGGCGCCCGTGGTGGGGAGACATCCGCCATTTCTGGTTCGGGGCTCTCCCGAGGAATGCCGCTGCGAGCGTTCTCGTCCAGGCCTTCTGGCACCACTGTCGGGCACGTCTGTGTGACTTCCGACTGGACTGATGTGGAAGGAAGACGGGAATCTGGAGAGAGAGGCTCGTATCGGACTGTTCAGTGAACGCTTCACAGCAGGTGAGTCAGTCAGAAGAGAGTTTGGGTTGTCCTGGGATAGCGTGAGACTTTCCATACTATTCTGGAGAGAGGGGCATCCATTTCCGAAATCTAAAATAAATCTGCAGTGTTCTGTGAAGCGTCTCCTGAACCTTCCAGGGGCTGTTCTTCCTGCCCCTCAGACCTCCTTACGGCTCTTGTGTTCTGGCCGCATGTGGGCTTGTCCGATACCTTCTGCTGGACGAGATGGGAGCTCCCCTAAGGGCACAGACTGTTGCCTTCACTCTGCCCAGCGCACAGCGTGCTGTGGGTTCAGTGTCGGGAGACGGGGAGGGGCAGGAGGTCTGTGTTCGAGGAGATGGTGGGCCCGTGCAGGGCCCGCTTCCACTTTGCTAGCAAGCTGACAAGCCAGCCTGCCAGGTCCTAGATGATGAGAGCTTGGTGTCGGGACAAATGGCAGGTCATTACTCACAGCTGTATGGGTGCCAGAGTATGAGCCTGGTCGTGCCCCCGTTCCCCCAAGGCCAGGGGACACCAGCACACACACTGGGCTGCATTACAGAAGAGGAGCCCCAAGTTTAGGAGACCCCGTCTTCCCTAATGGGATGCACACGAGCCTGCCCGATCTGTGCCATGGAAGGCAATGTTGTTATCCCAGACGGTACACGGATCTGCCCTTCTCCGGAGGAGGACCTTTCTCTCTCATCCAAGCCTATTCACCATACAGACAGTCCAGAAAAGGCCATCCAGAACAAAAGGATGCCAGTGCGTGTGCCGCACGACACGAACAAGCACGAGACCCATGCGGCAGTCCACCGGCAGTGGTGGCATGGGCATTCTGGTGGGGCACGGGGAATGGAAGGCAGGGCTGAAGAGGAGGAAGAGCAGGAAGAACAGAAGGTACCCCTCTTCCCACCCTCTGGGAGGTCACAGCCCTGGGGGGCACAGGTGTCCCATTGGCTTCCTTTTAAGGCCTCTTGTCTGTGGACCCTGGCTTAGAGCTTAGTGAGTTAGACTAAGTGTTGGATCTTCCTCCTCGTCCCCGAGAGCGAGGACGTTCCAATCCAGCTTTTAGAAGCTCTTCTCTCTAGGGAGAGACAGGCATGCCTACAAAGAAAGTGGTTTCCAGCCGCGTGCCAATTTCTTTCTTCCCCAGTCGGATAGACCTCCGTGCCGTATCGTGGTTCTCAGCCACACGAATGAAATTCTGCAGCAAGACGGACATGCGTTCAGGGTGGGCACCTGCTGGAGCCGTTCGCCCGACTGCCAGGAGTGGAGGCCCCTCTGCCTGGGCTCAGCCACATTGAGAATAGTGTTCAGGCCCCCCGTGTTATCTCCGTGGTCTTGGCCTTCCAGTGCTTGGCTGCCAGGAAATCAGATCAGTCGTGGCTCCTTTTACAGATGAGAACCCCAGATCCTCAACCTTAATTAATAACTTGTTAACGTGAAATACAGTACCATTCATTGGAAGATGTAGGCCTAGAGAACGTTGAGAGAAAATAAAGTGAGTTTAAGCTCAGCACCTCCCTTAACCTGCTTTAGAGGTATTTTCAGAAGTGGTGAGAACAACTCGCAGCGTGTCACAGGTAGGGCAGACAGGGCTGGGTGCGTCCACGTACAGTCTAGGAGCAGGGGCCGGTGTTGCTTGACCGGTGACAATTCGTGACTTTATTCAGAAATAGAAATGAAATTATGCATTAGCGTTTGTTGGATGGTGTGTGCGTCTATGTGTGTGAAAATAAGCATCAGAAATTGACTAAAATACTGTAATTAGATCTGTATAGTTATTTAAGATATTCATGAAACATTTGGGCGTAGTTGGTTTCTTTGACTAATGGATTCACTCTGAGCAAGTCGAAATGCCTCAGAGTGTGACCACTGGCCCAGGACTGCTCCCCTGTGGAGCGAGATGCTCCGCGGGCCACAACAAGCCACTGAGACTGCTTTCACGGGGCCGCGGCCGCATCTGTGGACCACTGGTTTGCCTCAAAGTTAAAACCTGTGTCTTCATGTGTTTACATTTAAAGGCAAGTGCCTGTCTTTGTGGATCCCCAAGCTATATATTTAGGGCAAAAACAGGATTTTTTGTCCTCCATAATTTTTTTGTTCTGTCGCAGTTAGTTGATCTTTTATTGTTTGGCATTTGGAAAAATTTGACATTAAAATAAAGTGAGTATATATGAAAGGGAGGTTTGCTCTCTTGAGAGTAAATCAGAAACATTTTACTTCTGAAGCGAGATTCTTCTTAAGCATATTTTTGAAAGATTTTGTGACTCGCAGTTAGCAAAGATGAGGACCGGGCAGGTGTGCAGGTGAGTGAAGTGGGCCGGGCAGGCAGGTGTGGGCTCTGGCCGACCCACTGTCCATTCGGAGAGTCACAGACGCAAGCCCACTGCTGCCGGATACTCTTATTTTTCAAATAATGCCAGAAACCACAGACTTTTAGGAGATCTCTCCCAGATTCTACCTTAAAAAAGAAGTCATTGTCTACTCAGGAGCTGTGAGCTCAACCCAGACTCCAGGCCTCGAGTCTTTTGTGACTGTGTGTCCATATACCCACATTCACGTGGCCAGAGCTCAGTCACGTAGTGTATCTTGAGTCCACGGTGGGGGGTTGGGTGTGGTTGTGAGAAGGAGACCCTCATGCTGCGGGGCCCTGAGGTTCGGCTTTCTGAAGAATTCTTCGTACTGGTTTTGGGTCTTGCACTGATTCGGCAGTCACACACCAAGGCACACAGTCTTGCCAGAAGGTTCTTCACTCCACAGGTCCCAGTGGGGTTCCTTGGGGATCCCCTCAGGAGCCCAACCCCAGAGCTCCTCCCCCAGCAGCTTTATACATGGAACTCGCTGTGCTTAAATTTTCATTTGACAAAGAGCTAGGAGTTTGAGAACCAGTGGACCAGCAGCAGACACGTGACCAGCTCCATCACGTGGATTTACTTCAGTGTGTACATTTGAAGGAACCTACTCTCCTCCTTCCACAGTGGCTGGTTGGCCTGGAGATGAAGAGTTTTCAACCTAAGACGAGCTCTTGGTCCGATACCTCTATTAGAACATTTCACGTATTCCTGTCCCAAGTTTGTAGTGATTTCTGGGTATCTGAGCTTTAGCAGGTGCACTTGGAATTTCCCGTGTGCCCACATTACCTGAGGAGCTTCTGAGAAAGCAGGTGCTAGGGTGGGGCCTGGGAGTCTGCATTCCTAATGAGCTCCTGGGCCGTGCTGCTGTTGGTCTGAGAACCACACTCAGGAGGATCTGTGTCCTTCCACACTTCAGCTCCTGAGATGGCACTTTTGGCTTTTTTCTGGAATTGGGTAGAGCTGCCTGGGAAGAGTTTTCCCTTATGACCCTCAAAGTGTGCCCAGTTCGGATAACAGCATAAAATCGGTATCATTTTTTAAGGTAGAAATATATTTTCTGAAGCAAAATCTCTCATGTCTGTGGACCACTTGTTTGTTGCGTGGCTCACGTACGTGTTTCAGGAGATGATCTTGGGCCTGCCCCATGCTTGTGGGATCAGGGTCAGGTCGGTTGTTGGTAGCAGAGCCCCGGTTCCTACCTCTGATGGGCTCACCGGGACCACTGGAGTGCTGTGGGAAAAGTGCATTCTCTCAAGCCCCAGCCCCAGGCTTTCAGAATCAAAATACAAATATTTTGAAGCCTCTATTTTTAAAAAGCTCCATGGGTGATTCTGGTAATTGGCCAGATTTGGTCAATTTGGCCGGATCAGGTCTGTGCACTTAAAATCTTGTGCTATGAACACCTTCTGTTAAAACAATTTGAACTTAATTGGTTCTAAACCAAAATAACTAGAAGAAAGTTTAAAACAAAACAAACCTGATCTCTCTGAAGATCTGCATCCAACAAACGAATTCACTCACAGAAGTTGGATGGGCTGTGCTTTAGAGAAAGGCACTGAATCATGATTTTGAGTCTAAAATTGGTATGACCAGGAAATCATTAATTCTGATGTTGAGCAGCTGATCCGTATCATCCGGTACACGATGGGACTGTTCCATCGCGGCCCCGTGTCCTGTGCAGTGGCGAAGGCCACCCTTCCTCTGTTGGGCCTCTTCAGGGGTTGGCATGCCCTCCGATGTCTCGTCTAGAAGCTTTGGTTTGTGTTGATCGTAGAGCTTCACCGTGACGGTTGGCTGCCATTTGTGGTCGTTTTCCCTTCCGGGGATACGTTACAAGCAGTGGCTCCCGTAGGGTCCATCTTGCTGGGACTGAGGCTTTTCCCAAAAGTGGGTCTTCCGTCTTCACCTCTGCCCCACCTAGAGACGGTGTCGCGTCGGCGTCTGTTTAGGGTTGTGTTGCGTGGCTCCCTAGGATCTGCTCCACCCTCGTTTCCTCTTGCGTGTTGTTTCGTAGGGTGCTTCCGTCTTCCGCGTAGCAGGGCACCAGCTAGCTGCTCTCGGTGCTGAGGGCCACCGCGCGCAAGCACGTGGGCGTCTAGACTAACTCGTGCTGGCTTCTGGGGTCCGCAGTCCGAGGTGGTGTTCACCTGACTTGTTTATTCCTAGGGAATGTCACTAGTGCGTCTGGGTCTCAGATGGCCAGCGGCATCAGCCTGGGCTCCTTCGGCAGCCGGCAGGACGGCATGCAGCAGCGCTCCTACTCTGTCTCCAGTGCCGACCAGTGGAGTGAGGCTACGGTCATTGCAAACTCGGCCATCAGCAGTGGTAAGAGAGGGCGCAGCCCCCCGGACCCGTGGCCCCCTCGCGGTCCTCGGTGTGAGCCAGGGCCCGGATGCGGCGCCCTCACTGGGCTCGCTCTGCGTGCCAGCCCCGTGGCGCGGCCGCGTGAGCAGGGCGCGTGTCACCTTTCATCTGCGGAGCGTTTGGTCCTTGACAGAGGTTTCACTCGCATCCTCCCATGTGGCCCTGCCGGTCAGGGAGGAGCAGGTTGCCTGCCAGGTGTGGGAAGCGAGGCTGCACACCCACGGTCCCGTGACAGGGAGGCGGGAAACAATGCAGAGCCCGTGTCCCGGTCACGCTTCCCTGGGGGCCACACCCACACTTCCACCAGCGGCGCACATGTTACCTCGTCTCGGGGTGTGTGTCTTTGCTTTTTCCATCCAAGGAAAACACAGTTCATTCTCCTTATCAGTTTTCCAAAATTCCCGATGCACCTTCTAAATTTGGAGAGTTCCCCTGTCACCCCTTTTCGGTGAGCGTGGGCAGCCTTTGGGGAGACGCGTGCGGACGTCGGAAGCCGCCTGGGTGTTTGTGTGGAGTCGTGAACGACATGCTCTCGAGGCGGCACGCTGTGCCTGTGGCGTTCTGTCTGCGGCCTGTTCACCGGTATTTAATGGAATTCCCACTGTTGTATGTCATCTATCAGACAGGGTTTTAGAGTAATTTCAGCATAATTTGTTCTAATTAAAAGATTGAGCATCAGGTCTTCCCTGTAGACCCACCAGCTGCTGCAGCAGGACGTTTGCTGTGGGTAAACATAATCCTTATTTCTAGTTGCTCCCATCCCTCTGGCAGACCCTGCCAAGTGAGGGCTTTCATAAGGACGGCTCCAGACTGGGGGCGGAGGAGAAATGGAGTCCGTCCAGGCGGCACCCTGGGGCGCCACGGCAGTGCGGGTCTGCAGGCACGTGGCACGGCGTGCATGGACAGAGCACGGCCCCCGTGCCCGGCACGTGCCCACCTCTGGGGCCCCTTCCCCACCCAGAGGAGGATGCTTGGCAGCCGGTGTCCCCCTCCAACTCTTCTGGGCTTTACGCCCATTGTCTGAGGTCCTGGGGATGCCCTGAGAACCCCAGCGAAGCGGGTTCTGGCTCCCTGACACGAAGCACCCAGAGTGTGGTCCCTTGGAAGGTGACGTCTGAGTGTTCACAGCTGTCGTCTGGCCTGGAAGGGCCTGTGCTCAGTCAGCACCTGCAGCCCCAGCCCGGTGGCCTGAGGCATGGGTGTGCTTGCTTCCCTCCTTGTGTGGTTTGAGTGTGAGCACGGGACCTGCTCCGGGGAGGCCTCTGTAGCTGTTGTCGTTTTAGGAGGAACGAGCAGTTCACGTAATTACCACATCGAGGTGCTTCTTCAGTCAGTACCACTAGCCAGCCGGGCTTATCCTGTGGCCGCCTTTCTGCGGAGGTGTTTCCAGAGTCTGTTGTGCACACGGCCTTGGCCCCCCCTTGTCAAGCAGGGACCTTCTAGAACTTTCCTCCTCCCAGTGCATCATGGAGCCACCAGCCTGAGGAGGCCGACAGGGTTGGAGTTCTGCTCCTTTTGTGCTGTGGGAGTTTTATTTGGGGAGAAGGGGGATATAAAAGGAAGTTTCTGAGAGAGACCATCACCCCCAATCTTTGCCTCCCCTCTACTCAGAATATTTTATGGGAGTACATGGGTGTCTCATCGCTTAAGCGTCTAACTCCTGATCTCAGCTCACGTCTTGATCTCAGACTCATGAGTGCAAGCCCCGCGTTGGGCTCCACGCTGGGGGGGGGGGGGGGGGGGGGGCCTACTTTAAAAAAAAAAAATAGAATATTTTATAGAAAAGGCATGGGAAGTGGCATATTCATCTAAATCCGTTCTGTGCAAACCTTCCTTCTGCACACTTACCTCTTTGATAAAGACTCGCTAGGCAACCATGCCTCCACCCCACGTCACAGCTCTGTGTCCAGCTAGGCATGTGTGCGATGGGGACTCCACAGCACCAAAGCTTGGGACTCCATTACTTCCAGACCCATGGTTTGGTTGGAAGTGGCATTCCACAGAAGATGTTTGCATTGGTCTTTACACACACATTTATAAAGTTCCTATAAGAGACTCCGCTTGTCTACATACGAATGCTGTTTTTATATTTACCCAGTGATTTCTCATCTGTTCACACCCTTGAGTGTCCATTCTTCATTCATATAGCACGCTCGGTAGAAACTAGTTAGGCTCCCTGACGCCACAGAGCCTGAGCCCCGAACACGGGAGGTGAGGAGCTCCATTCTGGCCCCATGTCAGCCCCATGCCGTGGGACAAGGACCGAGAACTTGTGGGGAAGCCCGGGCTGAGATGGTGCAGGTAGTTGAGGGACGGACAGTCCATCAAGGAAAACTTCCCAAAGAGAATCAAATTTGAGCAATGCTTACAGACCCGGATAGATTTTTTTTTTTTTTTGGTGCCAAACCACAAGAGGAAGTTATTATAACCATTGAGGCAATTTGGACAAGGGCTCGGGGAGGAAGGAAAGGGGAAATGCAACAGTCAGGGAGTGGAGGTGACATGAAGGGGCCGATGGGAGTGTGCGTGGCAGAACGGGTGCAGACAGGACGGGGAGAGTGCAGAATGGCAACATGAATTAGCATCTTAATTTTAAGGCTTAGAGCTGGCCTTGCTTAAATAGCAAAGATCTGGAAAGACAGCAGAGCGCTGCACAGGAGGAGGATTCCTATAGTTTGCCATGATCCTTCTTTGTTCCTCTCTTTTCTGAGGGTTGATGGTACGTCACAACCAAGGTATGGTTGAAAAGGGAAACAACAGCGGTAATAATAATGGGAGCTAATATTTACGGAGGGCTTCACGTGGATGATCTCATTTGATCTTCAGGGAGTAGATAACTGATGTTAGCTTGACGGGGTGGGGAGACGCGGGTACATATCGCTTGTCCAAAGTCACCCTCCGGGAGGGGCTGGAATGCAAACCTGAGAACACGTCAGTGCTTCTCGAGATGTGCTTCCCAGACCAGCAGTAGCCGCCGCCGCCGGGAGCTGCTTACAGGTGCACATTCCTAGTCTCATCCCAGACCCACTGACCCTGAAACTCAGGGCTGGGCCCCAGCAACCTGTGTGTGAACAAGCCCTCCGTGCGACGATGTTGCATGCTGACGTTTGGGAAGCGCGGCTCTGGCATCTGGCAGCCCCTGGGACTTGGCTAGAAATGCAGCCACCCAGGCTGTGCCAAGACGTGCTCGGTGGGAGCCGCATGTTCCCGGGACCCCCCGGTACTCTGGTCCACCTGGGCATTGAGAAGCCTTGTCCCCACCTACAGTGAGGGTAACATCCTGGCTTCTGCTGCTTAGCACCATCCCTGCCTTCCGTGATCCATCAAGTCGCCAGACCAGAGCAATTTTTAATGAACATCAGGGCATCGGATCTGACAGGCGACTTCAAGAAAACGCGTTTATGAATGGATTTCCGGACCTCAACTTGGGCATCAACATTCCCTGCTGTGCTGGAAAATAATCACAAAAGAAACAAACATGATTAAGAGCTTTCTGTCATGCTTTTTTTTCTTTTCAAGTTGCAGTTGATACAAATCCCACCCTCTTTTTTTTTTTAATCATTTTATCCCCACCCCCCACCCCCCCGCAAGTATCTGGTTTGGATGTCGGAATCATAAAAGCTTACACTGTGCTAGCAGCAGGGACAGGGAGAAGCTAAGCCGCTTTTGAATCCAGATGTCCCTGAATTGGTGAATTTGCCTTCCCATTGTCATACACTTTTATTAGAAAAGATAATAATAACAACATTGGGACTCAATTTTTTCTCTGCCCCTTCGTCCACACTAAAGACTTTTGAGAGAGGCTCCAGAGAACTTTTGAAAGGCTTCCCCTCTCTATGCACAGGTACTCTGGGGGGGGGGGGGGGTTATCTCTTTAAAGCAGCTGTGGGCAACTTCTAATTAGATAGATTACCTTGTAGTGTGAAAAACTACAAAACAGGAGGTTCTGGTTAAATTAAGGAGGGGAGGAGAAGAAGAATCCATTCTGTGAAATGGAATGCCCCACTGCTTTATGACTATTACTGTTGTAAGGTTTTACATTAAGTACCTGAGGTTTAAAATTAAATGTCTAATATAATTTGGCGTTGCTAACATGAGACCCGCATCTGCCCTTAGAGGAAATCCAGACAGCTCAGTTCGGGGTTTCAAATTGCTGTCTGCTGGCTCTCGAGCAGCACGGAGGGTTGGGTCCCTCTTCGGCTAAGCACCACATGCTGCTCGGCATAATTTTTTAAATGCAGAAACATATTCATCTTCGGCTTCTGCATTGGAATAGGCTGTTCCTGTAGTACATGAAAAATTAATTTTTTTACATTTTTCCTCACTCTCCTAAGTGTTTGACAGAAGTAATTTTTGCAGCAAGAGGGAATAAAAACTGGTGGCTGTAAATTCCTGTCCTGCAACCTCTTGTGTAGATTCTTTATGGACCCAGAATTGATCTACACGTCAGACCCTGTTGTGGTTTAAACTGTTTATCACCATAATGGCAGCTGTGAGCCTGTGAACATCAACTTATAATCCCGGGTGAAAGAAATTGTTGTTTGCAGTCAATGAAGGGGCAGCTTAGCTTTATTGACAGATTCAGAACAATTATCTCTGCAACAACTATTGGCTGAGAGTTTTCGTGAGTCTTATTGGGAGCCTGTAATTTTTTTTTTGTTTGATTAATCATTTTCTCTATAGGTAATTTTCTCTAGAAGCGTTAGCCAAGAGTTCGCATTACTGTGGGTATAGCAGGGGACCCCAGGGGGCCGTTTGTAGATACTTGGTTGTCCTATCTTGCTCCAAGGCAAAATGCGTTTTTAGATGCAGCACACACGTGCCAAGGGCGAGAGCCGATGCCGTGGACCCTGTGTGTCTGTCCAGGCACGCTCCTGAGCATCTCAGTGAGCCAGGCAGGCCTGCCACCCCGTCTCCCGCCCGTGCCAGCCTCAACTGGTTGGTTGTTGCCGCGGCAGCCCTGCTCCCCCCACACCCCACCCCCGCCTCGGCTGTCAGGTTGTCCTGATGGCCCCACTCCCACAGTTCATCCTTGCTGCCCTGGCTGGCCATCACCGTGAATACTGCATTGCTTCAAATGACTCAAGCATTTCTCTTCGACCCTCCCTCAGCCTGCCTCCACCCCTGGCCAGCGGATAGCCTTGTGGCTGCGAAGTGCACACACCGCGCTCAGCTTTCTCCATGAAGGTGCATGTGCATGGGCATCTCCCAGTTTCATCCTGCGTTTTCCTGCTGGAATCTACCAGAGTCTGTTATTGGACCATTGATGCTGAATCTGAAGCCTTTGAGCTTTTTAAACTTTTAAATAGTTTTTCTCACTCTGAACATTTTTTTTTTTTTGCATGGCTGTGTTAATGATAAAGGCTGGACACACACGTTTCAGCCCTGCTGGTTGTGTGCCCCGCACTTCCTCTGTTTCTCCTGTCCCGGGTGCGGGAGGGGGCCGGCCCGGGGATGGGCAGAGAGGGTGCTGGGACCTGGTGCGGGGAGGTTTACAAGTCTGAGCTCTTTTTTTCTCTCCTTGGATATTATGCTGACAATTTTGGCGTGTCGCCGGCAGGTGGTGGTAGTGTGACACAGACCAGGAGGCTTAATTTGTAGGAGGGTTTTTGTGAGGGAGGAAAGAAGGTCAAGGAGGGGACTGCCTTTGTTGTCAGCGGCCTCTCTGTGTCGGGAGCTTGACATCTAATGTTCATTTTCTGAGAATCACTGTCGCTATTTGATAACTGAGGTTCAAAAAGGCTGAGAAACCCAAGACTCTTAATAATTAACCAAAATTCAAACCCAGGTCTTTCTGATGCCAAAGCTTATACTTTCCCTCTCTGCCATTTTTTTAAAGAGGACATGAATGCTTAATGTTAAAACATTGTATCATAAAAGTTGTTTATCTTTATAAAGCTTGCTTTTAAAGGAAATAACGTTTTCCCTTCTCTGGTTTCTCCTGAACTTTTCCCTTTATCATCAGTTCCTCCCCGATCCTGGCTGGCATTCAAAAACCATTCCCTGGGGTTTGTCATCAACCTTCAGCTTAGCGCAGTGTTAAAGGGCCCGTGGGCTCTCATCTCTCAAAGCTGGACACCCTGTCTCAGCGGCTGAGGTCTGCTCCCCTCACTGGACCGGTCGGCCTAATTAAAGGGATGACCCCGGTTCCCTCTGTGCTCAGAGCCTGCTTTCCTTTCTCTGCATGTGGCCAAGGAGAAAGCAGAAGCTTCCTAGGGTAACTGGCCACAGGGGGGAAAAGGTGTATTTTTTTTTCCCCTCTCAATCAAAACGTTGTTACTTTGTACTTTATCTCCTTAGTTCCTTCCTGCAAGCTATTTCTAGCAGCAGGTGCTGACCAGAGAAAACACTGCCCCCAATATCAGAACAGGGAGCTGTGGATTTCATGCTTGAAGGCCAGCAGCTCTCATTTTGCCCAGCAGAAGTCTAGAAATCACTGTGAACGGATGGCAGAGAGGGATACTGTGGCCAGTTGCTGTAGAGGCTCTCAGCCCTCTCGGGCCCTCAGTATCTTCTTCTGGATCGCTGGTTCTCAACCAGGGGTAGTTTTTTCCCCTCTCCCCACACCCCGGGAACATTTGGCCATGTCTGGAGACATTGGGGTTGTCACAGCTAAGGGGCAGAGGGGTGTGCTGCTGATTTCTAGGAACAGAGAGGCTGCTAAATTCAACCCCACAGGATAGCCTCCCCCCCAAAAAAGTGATCCCACCCAAAATGTCAGTAGTGCCAAGGTTGACAAACTCTGATCTAGGCAGTGACAAGTTCAGGTCTCTGGTCCCTTCTGGCAGCCACTGGGGCTGCACTCCCTCATGAGTTAAATAATCCTTCCCAGAGAGAAGGAAGCCTGCCCGTTTCCTTCCTGGAGGGAATTCCTGCCACCAGCCCCAGGCAGTGTCTCCTCCCTGTGAGACTTGGAGCTTCCGCTCAGACCTGCTCCCCCCCCCCCCGCCCCCGCAGAAGCCGGAGGCTAGTCACTTCCACTCTGTCTTGCTGCCCTCACCAGCTCTGATGTTCCCTGGCATCCGGCAAACACTCGCCGCTTGCCGGGCACAAGGGCCCCACAAGACGGGGACCTAGAATGATCCCCACCCAGCTGGCCAGGGCTGGACTACGTCTCAGGCCCTGAGAGCACTGTGGGAGGGAGGGAAGGCCCCAGCAAGCCCGGGATGGCCTTGGCTGTTGGCAGGCGTCATGTTGGTACCCTCCAGATTGAGAGACCACAGAGTGAAACAGCTGATCGCCCGAATTCAGGGGTGCAGCGGGGTATCCAGCCTTAGTGGGGCTGACCCAGATGGTGCTCGTCGACGTAGCTGTGTCCTGAGAGAACGGGAGGCCTCGGACCACCTCCTGTGCTCACCTCTCCCCAAACTTCACTGGACCTGCTGGGTGCTGTTGTGGGGCCACCTTTGGGAGGTGTCCAGAGCTGTGGATGGGGGTGTAGAGAGGAGTCTGAAACCCACATCAGATAGAGAGGGACTGAGGAACTGGGAGGGCAGGAACCTCACAAACCTGGCTGCACATCTTAGGCTTGAGGATGCTTTTTAGAAATCCCAGTTCTTGGGGCCGAGGGCTGGCGATGTGCTTCCTCTGGCCAGGGGTGGACCTGAGCACCAGAACGTTCCCCAGGGGTTTCTGACGTGCATCCGAAGTTGAGATCCACTCTGCAATGGGGGTGTGAACAGGTGTGCATGAACCA
>NW_022589704.1:5020326-5125643 GCF_004348235.1 Phoca vitulina | reverse complement strand
AGTAGCATAACATGACACAGCGTAATACTTCAAAATGATTGTTTCCAACTTTTTCTTCTCGCCTCTTTTACTTGCTTACTCACCTGATGACCCTGTTTTCCCTTTACCAGGGAAATAGGGGAAGGCGCTCGGTCACTGCCCATGCCCAGACCCACCCCAGCTGCACCTGCGGCTGCCGAGACTGCTCTGCTTCCTGCTTGCACGAGGGACGAGGTGCCCCTGCCCTTGGCCGGTGTCCTCCCTTCCACCTCTGGACCCATCAGTTCTCCACGTCCAGAGGACTCTGCTCCTGTGTTCCTCCTGTCTCCTTCCTATGCCCCTAGGGCGTCCCCAGTTGTCAGATCCTGCCTGGGAGCATGCACACCTGCCCTGACATCTCTCCTCCTGGCCCCAGCCACGGCCCTCAGCAGCTCCCGCCTTGGTCCGCTCTCCTTCTGAGCGCACCTGCCCAGGACAGCTGTCTATACTCCCCATGCCCAGTTACTCCCAGCCACGTTCTCTCTGACCCGTCCCAGTCGTCCTCCATCCCAGCCCTTCTGGAACACTGCTCTCATCCGTGGCCAGACCCTTCCCCTGCCAACCCCGGGGCACTCCTTGGTCCCCTTCATAATCTCCTTGCTGGAAACTCTTCTCTTGGCTTCTCCCATGACACGGTCTCTGCGTTTTCCTGCTGTTTTCTTGGCTATGTCTCAGAATCATCGTCTTCTACTTCAGACCTCAGATCCTTGATGTTGCTCTGGACACAGTCTTCTCTCCTCACTGCATGCCCCCGTCCCCCCAAGTGGGCCTAGCCATCTATCTAGACACGGAGGACGCCCAAGTTCATATGCCCCGCTGGACCACTCTCTCCTCCATTGAACACGTGTAACCAGCCACCTGCTCGAAGGGCTGGTGACCAGCTCACCCTTAGCAATTCCAAAGGGGACTCCAGATTTCAGTCTGCCACCCACCATCTCATCCTCCCCGGGGGCTCAGGCTACACACACAGTTTCTCGTACCCTCACTTTGCTGAATCCGCTCATACGGCTAGTTCTCTGCGCCCTCTTCCTGAGTGCACACCAGGCTGCCCACTGACCTGCCCCTCCTCTGCCCACAGCTCCCACTGGGGCTCGGCCTTGTCCGCCCTGTTTCGTCTCCCGCCGTCTCCCGCCGTGTGTCTTTGCTTCCCTGAGGTTGGCCAGACTCATCTTCTAAAGAAAACAAACATGAATCAGATTGCCACGCCCCCCACATGACACTGCCGTGGCCTCCTCCCTGCACACGGGCTGTGTTCCTGATGTTTTATTTCTGGCTGACAAGGCCCCAGCTGGTCTGGCCCCTGATGTGTCTTTATCCCCTGTCCCCCCTGCCCCTCCCGTCTCCCTGTCCTTGGCTCCAGCCCGCGGCTCTGCTCAGAGCTGGGTGAGCCCTGCATGTCCACATCCCCCCAACGGCTCCTGTTTCCCTTTCAAGCCCCTGCCCAGACTTCCTTCTCCTCTTGGCTTTCTTGGGACCTAGCTCACAGCGTGCACTTGCTTGTTTGTCTCCCTGCCCCTGCCACTTTCTAGCCAGTCACCATGTGGGATTGTGTGAAGTCATCCTGTCTTGTTTTCTTGTTTGACTTCTCTTGCAAGAAAGTTAACTCCACAAGGAGAGAGTCTTCAGAGTCTTACTGTCTCCATCCTCGGGTGCCAGGGGCCACGCCCTGCACGCTGTCCCAGTGTTTGCTCCCCAAACTGCTGGTCTTGCTCATGATCCTTGAATGAGCACACATGGACGGGCACCAGAACACCCCAGAGTAGAACGGGCCCCACGTGACGGGGCAGCATGGTGGGCTTGCAGGAGCTCCAAGGCCTCTGCCCATCCCCTGTGATAAGATTAGTTGAGTTTTTAAGATTTCTCTTCTTAAAAAAATGCTTGGCATGGTGCTCCAGAAACTGTTGGCTAACAGAGCTGATGCCCCTCACCTAGGACAGGGTATGTTGCCAAGATGTATCCAGGCGCTAGCAGGGAACATTCACGGTGGACCATCAGAAGCATGTGCATGTTTGTACAGTGATCAGTTAGAGTTTACAACTGAGTTTCCTGCCTTCAGTTATCTCAACCCATTTGGGAATCACAAGCAAAGTCAGTGCTGAATTGAGGGATAATCTAGATTAGGTATACTTCACAGCAATTATTTCATTTTCTATTTAACCTCATATATTTCACAAATATTTATTGACCACTTACTTTGTACCAGCCCTGGTGGGAGAGCAGGGATCCACACACAATTCCTGGTCTGTGGAGGGGAAGGGAAAAGAGGCAGGTAATCATTGAGTGAACACATTGAAATATGCTTCATCAAGTGGTGAGAAGTAGATTGAGGGTAAGGGGCGGCTAAGACATGCATGTTTGGGTTCTGAAATCAGGTCTGGCGTTAAATGTGTAAATTACTAAGTATTTTTCCAACGGAAACTATGAAAGCAGATTATGCATTCGTTCATTCACTCATTTAGCAAATACACAATAAGCACTTTACCATGTGGGGGGTCAGTGCCCCCACATGTATTTGGAAGTGACCCCAAGGAAGACAGATTCATTCATTAGACCTTAAATGCTAATGAGAACCAGGAGGCTAGAGGGTGTGTGTGCATTGGTGCGGAAGCAAGAGTGTGTGCAAAGTCCGAGGAGGTACAAGGCATCAGGGAGCGCTGTGGGATGACAAAGAGGAAGAGCAGGGGGTGAGGCATCGAGGTTGGAAGGAGAGTTCAAGTTCAGTCATGAAGGATAAGAGCAAGGATCCTACAAGGCTTGGGACTGACCCTGGGCCGTTGGGCGCCCCTGTGGTTTTCAGGAGGAGAGGGACGTGATTTTACGAGCTGCCTCTCAGGCCAGCAGGGGTCCTCACCTCACTCGTGGGGAAGTAGGGCAGAGCTGTGCTAGGAGAGGGACACCCAAGTCCAGGCAGGTCACGATTCTCCAGGAAGTCTAGAAGTCTTCTCTGGAAGTGACACTGAGACGTGCGTTTCTCATCCCCTGGGTATTTTTAGTAACATCATTTCACATTGGCCTCAACACAACAAACTGTTGTTAAAATTTTAAAGCTTCCTAAAATATAGAAGTCTAAAATTTTGTGAAATTATTTAGTGTTTTATTATTTTTGTTTATTAGTCCCTGTAGTTTTATTTGTGAACTCTTAATTCTAGGGTATTCTTTAAAAAAAAAAAAGCAGCATTTACTACCCCAGCATCCAATCATATATAAAAATAGAGCAGTATAAAAAGATTTGTCAAAAAGATATGCTGTTACTCCAACTAGAAAGATAACTTTCAGTGATTTTTTTTTTTTTTTGCCACATTAAAACATCTGATTTTCTAACATTGTATATTTTTAAGCAGTCTAGGGCTATTTCTCATGGTTTTATATCACCCTTGAGCCAGGAAAATATTCATTTTGTATTTCTGTGTTTTGCTCAGGTTCTCAGCCCATGAATCAAGTAGCTTAAAAAACTTCAGTGATACTGTCTTCTTGGTGACTTTGTTCATTATCAGAATAAAACTTGGTCAAATCTGTTTCAGTGTCTTCCATGCTCCCTACTATAGGATTTATAAGTACATGCAAAAACAGAAAGTCCTAAAAGGCTTAAAACATTTTAGGTGCCAAGAAGAAAGAAAGGAGTGGAAGTAAGAGTGGGGAAGGAGTGGTTATAAAATATAAGTAATTGTGAGTTGGTTAGAAGGAGATGGATCAGGTAGATAGAGTGGATGGATGGATGGATGGACGGACGGACGGACAGACAGACGGGCTGGTGGGCAGATGGGTGGGTGGATGGATGAGATAGGTAGGTAGGTAGATTGATAGATGATAGATAGATAGATAGATAGATAGATAGATAGATAGATAGATAAAGATAAATAGAGTGGTTGGGTGGAAGGATGAGTGAGTAGGGTGATAGATGGTAGGTAGATAGGTAGACAGATGATAGATCCAGTTGACAGCTGTGTAGGGGTTGATCAGTGCCATCCTCAAACCCTCTGTATTTCCTCCTTTAGCTTTTGTATATTGCTTTGGTTTTGCATTCTTAAACTTCTTTCAATGAATATATCTTTTGTTATATCTTTGCTTTATTATCTGACAAAAGATTATTAACAGAAAGTGATATTAATTATACAATGATACTAAAAATTTTATATCATGAGGAAACAGATGGTTATTTTAAATGACTTAAAATTTTATTCTTTTATACGAAGAAACATTTTAAACAAATGTAGTTATAAATGCTATTTTAATTGCTACATTATTTCTGCAGTGGGGTTTTTAAAATCTTACTATAGTTGCGGGGGGGAAAGTTTCTATGTATATTGCAGTTTCTTAAAATGTATACTTATTTACAGGAAAATCATTGTAATTGCATTTGAGATCCAGTGTGGGGGCAGGCATTGTCGATGAACGTGGTATGCGGTTCCCCCGCCCCGGCT
This sequence comes from Phoca vitulina, assembly GCF_004348235.1. Taxonomy (NCBI): domain Eukaryota; kingdom Metazoa; phylum Chordata; class Mammalia; order Carnivora; family Phocidae; genus Phoca; species Phoca vitulina. The sequence goes on along the minus strand of NW_022589704.1, from coordinate 5,121,204 downwards.
TGCCATCTGGTGAGGTTCGGGAGTTCTGCTCTCGCCGACTAGCTGGTCTGCAGCCTGTGGTTGAGCTCACAGCCTTGCCAGTTTTCAGATGGGCACTGTCTTCCTCACAGTGTTTGTAAATAAGTAGGCCCCAGCTGGACTCGAATCATAACTGAGATAAGCATTACTACTTTAGAAATGTTTTCTGTCTGTAGTGTAATGAGAATCAGAACTACCTAATGTATTTCAAAACATCGAGCTCATTTTTCCAAGATCAGAAACTCAGTTTTCAACCAGCTGTTGACTCTCATTTCATATCCAGCTTTTCATTAGTGCGAAAAGTCAAATAAACATCTCTGCTCCCCAAAACACAGGACCTCAGAAATCTTGTGACTGCTTTCCTTTGACATCAAAATGTCTGGGAAAGCCTGTGTCCAGAAACACTACTGCAGCATCCACACGAGGTGCCTTTATGGTGGGGATACAGAGGAGATTGGAGTCTGGGGGCACGTCAGCCCCTATCGATCAAAGGCGGTGGCAGCGCCCGCCAGACATGCGGGTCAGGCCCCCAGATGAGATTTGTACTTCAGCGGCATCCATCCAGAGCACGCATTCTAGAAAGATTATCATCACATGATATCATCTAAAGCAGTCAAGGTGTGGGTTATTACCTGAGCCAGCACCTGGTTTTTATACACGACTTTCTGGGGCCACCGGCAAACTGTAAACCACAGTGTTAGCAACCAGGTCACATTAATACCAGTTCCTGGACAAGTCATTGTTTCAAAAAAGAAATTATTTCATACAATATTCCTTTTTTTCCTTAAAATTGTGTTACCGATAGTCTGTTTCTCATTTAAAAGATTCTTTGATTTCTAGACATGTGGATAATAGATGCCCTAGTATAAAAGTGCTACCAGTAAGTGGATGTGCTGTCTGTCCTGCGGCTAGAACGCGGTATCACAGTGGTGTTGGTCATGCGCCTGTCACCCCATTCTGGCAAGCCTGTGGCCTTCCCTCTGGCACGTGGCTAACTACCATGTCCCTTCATTCTGGCAAGTGGCTAACTACCATTTCCATGTGTTAATTTTTGCAATAATAACTTTGCATTTTTCCCTAATTATAAAACATCGTAGTTTAGAAAAATTGAAAATGCAGAGAAGCTTTTTGCTTTAAAAACAAACTCCCTACTCTAAGTTTTCAGTTTGGGGGGTATACACCCTTCCAGTTGTATCTGTATTCTTATTTATTTCCAAAGTTGGATTATATCGTAACTGACTTTAACTATAAATATGTTAACTCTCCACTCTATCTAAAAAGAGTTCGGAAATTGGAAACAGCCTCTATGACCAGCAGTAGGGGACTAGTTAAATAAATCATGGTAAACCCCTGCAAGGAGATACTATGCAGCCATGAAAATGTCTCTCTCTCTGGACAGACGTTCCTAGGTGTCCTTGTCCTGTGGAGGGGCTTGAGCCTTGCTCTCCTGTAGCCCGCCCCAGCCATGCCCCTACCACTCCAGCGCCTTTTCACCTGCTGGGCTGAGAGACCTCCCCCCTTGTGCATGTGGCCTCCCCACCCTTGTGTCCCAGCAGAGACCGCCTTACCCATGAGGCCCTGGTGACCCCCACCTAAAAGTGCCCCCACCCCTCTTCCCTGACTTACTTCCTCTGTACCCCTAATCACCTTTGTGATTTCCTCCTTCACTGTTTAATTTGTCATCTTCCACCACCAGAATGTGAGGGGCAAGACTCCGCCAAGTTTCCCAGGCCTAGAGCAGGGTCTGCTGCCTCGGTCAGTATCCGCCCAGTTCAGTCAGGTTCTGTGTAATGGGATGAACAGCTGAAGGTTGTTACCTGCCACGTCGTCGCCCTGGATTGGGTGCTTTCTTTATATTGCTTATTAAATTTACTGTACAGCTCTGTGAAGTGGTACTGTTATCCTCATTTTTAAATGAGAAAACGGAGTCTTAGAGAGTTTGAATACTTTGCCCAGGGTCACATAGCTGGCAAGGGTCATGTGTGAGGCAGGTGTGACCTGGGGGTGGAAACCTGGGGCTGTGGGCGGGGCCGGGGCTGTGGGCGGGGCCACCTTGTGCCTGTGTGTAAAAACCGCCTGAATGGAAAGAGTACAGACTTCTCCAAGATCGGAAGTGTTTTTCCCTGTTCTCTTTTCATCTTTCAGCAATAAATACTTACTATTTATGGGAAAATGTGTTAAAGTTAGTTCAAATAGGAATTCTGTAGTTAGAAAACACAAAGTAAGAGGTAAACATTTGCGGATTTCCACTGGTCAGTAGATATATTCAATTCGAAACCTTAATTTATCCCAAAACCAAGAGCAGTGAGTCTTTCTTTGTGGTAATAGAAAGTGGTCCTTGCCTGGCTATGGAAGGGAGAAGAGCCGGGGGTGGGCGTTTGGGGCCCTGGGGGGCAGCCGTGGGAGAGCCGGGACACCTGCGTCCTCGCCCCCATTCTGCCGCTTGCCACACAGTGAGGAAAATTAGAGATACGGAAAGACCTAACCGAAGACAGAGCAACTGGGTCAAATCGTGGGGACGCTGTGCAGAGCCTGCCCCATCTCCTAGCGGGCAGACATCATTCCAGCAGTAAGCAGAATTGTTTGCAAACATCAAGTGGCTATAGTAGGGTGCGTCTCAGCTTAGAGTTTAATTATACTGAGCAAATTACAGGGTTTCATAGTCCGTGAATATCGTCTGCCCGGACAGGGAGCAAGGCTCTGAATCCTGCTCTTGCCGGCCCCATCCTCTCTCGGCCACGAAGCACACGTTGAACCAAGTAGGCCTTTTTCTGAGAAGTACCAGACATGAAGTCAGATATAAACAGACCCCTACTTCCGTGTGTGATCTCGTTTTTAATTTCTTCCTGCAAATGTGTATTGAGGTTGGATTCGTAAGAATCGTGACTGTAACACTTGACAAGAGGGCGGTGCTTTCCCAGAGGAACTAGAAAATACTGTGAAAGTCCTAATTACGCCTCATCTCAGCCTGTTCTGTGCGCTGTCTCCATGTCATCATTTTGTTCTCTTTCTTCACAATTGAGCAGATCCACTTAAATCCCCCACGTAGCCAAGGCTATCTAGATCTGTTACTTTGAGCATGCCTAGTGAATTCCATTTTTGTGCCCATTTTGCATGATGCTTGTACGTGCACGCTCTCTTCACTAATACCAGCATCTCCTTTTCTCTTTTTCCCACTCAGCCTCATAAAATAAGAGCAAAATCTCTGTAGTCACCCTAGCTGCACACACAGCACGCGTGCAGAGCCGAGCTGCCCCGGCCAGGCTGCCCCTCCCGGCCCTTGGGGTGTCCTCGTCCCTCCGACAGCCGCACCTCCGAAGGTCAGGGTCTCAGGTTGAGCCGAATGAAAAGGTGTGCTCAAAAGAGGGAGACAGCTTCCCCTGTGAAGAAGTGCCCCTGGGCCTAGAATGAGAAAACGAACTTGAATTTCACAGAAGAAAATACATAGATCCATTTCTTCCTTTTCTGTGGCCAGAGCCAGGGAGTCCGAGAGGACACCGGAAGTAGCAGTGGGGGCCGCTCCTGAGAGCCCTGGGCCGCCGGGAGTGGAGAGGGAGGTGTTTACTGGTGAAAGCCAGTTGGGGCCGGAGTTTGAGACCGTGGAAGTGGGGTTAATGCCGGGGTCTGCATACAAGTGGAGTAAGAGACCCTTTCCGTCTCACACCCAGATGACCTGGAAGGCCTCACTTCCTGGGGTCCGCTCAGAGTTACCTGTAGCCTGTGAGCCATAGAATCCCAAGGACCGGAGACAGCCGCTCCCGGCCACTAGCTGGACGGTGGGCCATCCCAGGGTGTGTGGGCAGGGATGACTGGCAAGAGTGTATTCAGGAGAAAACTGTGGATTCGTCAGGAACCTTCTGCCGAAGTGGGGGGAGAAGAGGAAAAGAAATCTATTTCTGAGGAAAGGGGCGGGCAGAGGCACGGAGGAGGCCCACATCCTGGTTGGGGAGGCTGGTGGGCAGTTGCTTCTTTTAACCTCACCCCAGGGGATAAAAGACAGCAGTAGGGAAGAATGGGAATGAGCGATTCTTTGATGAATAGCAAGCGGCAGATTCCACTTCTCGCGCTGGGCTGCTGCACCCTCCACTGACCCTGCCGTCAGCCACAGGGGGCTGGGCTTCTGCTTAAGGAAAAAGAGAAAAATGTCAGTTATTATGTTTGGGAACACAATCTTATCTTTCATTTTATTTTACAGCAATTTCCCCAAAGATCAACCGTAGTGTCTGATTGAACCATATTGACAAAATTTTTTAGCCATGTTAAAGAAAATGCTTTAAACTCAAAGCAGATCCCACTCAGACTCTCCAAACACTTTATTTTATCGTGTTGCATTTTATTTTATTTTTGCCAGGACAAAGCCCAAGTTCTAAGACAGTGCTGGAAGTGATAGGATAAAACTGTTGTAGTAGCAGTGAAGTCTGTTCTTCTCTTTAAAAGAATGTTCTAGAATTAATGCTGAATTATTAACTGCTTTTTGTCAGAAGCAAGTTGAATCTGAGTTTTTACACACCATCATTAATTTTAGAGATGACAGCGATTTGTCATTTTTGTGGCGAAGACAAACTAAGAACCACTCACTTGACCAATTCTGTTGAAAAAGTCTGTACTTTCAACTGCGTTTCAGAAATGAAATGATTTCTGGGCCGCAGTTCTGAACAAAGATATTACTCGTATCTTTATCCATGGGGTTATTGGTGAAGACAGTTATCCCGAGTATAAAATTTGACAGATTTTCAGTCAGGTTAAAATTATCTGTCATGCTACAAACTTTTCCTGCACTTAGCAGTCCGGGCGGGATTCTTGATTTGAGATTGACACAAGGTTGTCATGAGACCCAGCTGCACAGAACACAGAAATCGAGGGCAGGGTTTCAGAGGGGCTCTCCCATTTTCACTAAACCTCTTACATGCCCAAATCTTAATAGTCGTAATCATTAGATTTCCTTTGAGCTTTGTTCTTTGGAAAGAATCGCAGAGTGGGATTAAGATGGGGGTGCCCATGGGCGGCTCAGGTCACGATCTCAGGGTCATAGGATTGAGCCCCACATTGGGCTCCAGACTAAGCACAGAGTCTGCTTGACGCTCTTTCCCCTCCTTCCCCCTCTGCTCCTCCCCCTGCTCGTGTGTGCTCGAGCTCTCTCTCTCTCCCTCTCAAATAAATAAAATCTTAAAAGGAAAAAAAAAAGATTGAGGTGCCCATGTGTTAATACTTACGGAGGGAAACAGGCATAAACTGGGATTGTCCCAGGCAAAGCAGGATGAACGTCACCCTGGTTAAGCGTGGGGGCAGCCTTAGTTTCTCACGGAGAGTACCCATGGGAATCACTCATTTTATGCTAGCACAAAATCCACAGTGTCCTCTTATGTCACACGATCAGAATCTTGGCCTTGAGATGCATCACACCACGCCAGCCCACCAGCCCCTTCGTGGACTGGGCTGTGTTTGCACCCCTAGAACTTAGAGCTTGCCAAATGTAGGAAATCGTTAGGCTTCCTTCGCAACAAGGAGGAATCTTCACTACAGATCTCGGAGGGGAACCAAACAGCCCACCCTGAGCTACTCATTTGCCATGTAGACCTGCTACCTATTTGTGACCTGGTAAATATTTTAAATACAGTGTTTTAATAGTGTGTCAAAAGTAAGAAGTCATTAACCTCATCTTCTTATTAATGTCACACCAGATTGATTCCAGTGCTCACTGAACAGATGACCTTACTGTCTCAACTTCCTTATTCAAATGAGGGTGCTGCCGCCGCTCACCTGCCACTAGTTAGAGACATGAGTGGGTTGATAATATCTAGTTTGCAGGCAGAAGAGTTAGAGGTCAACCCCAGCCTTGGAATCTACATAAAATATGTAGCACAGTCATTAGTCATTAGCAGCAGATTAGCAAAATTCTGAAACAGCAGGAAAGAGAAATACTGTCTTTTCAGTTGCCGTTAAAGGAGTCATTTCACGCTTTTCAAAAAAAAAAAATTCATTGGACAAATCTTAAAATGGGGGGGGCGTGTTTCTATATTTTTCCCAAAGATGTTTATTTTGTTAAAAGGTTATTCAGATACAGAACAGGTACCCAAGGCAGCTCGTGATGCAGATTTAGGCTCACGTATTTTGGTAACTTCAGCATCTGCACAAATCAGTCTATAGCCATGTGGATTTACAGTTGGATTAGTCTGTTCGGGTGTTGCACTATTAGCCGTTTCTATGTCTTAAACCCATCATATCTTTCTGTTTTCTTCACTGCTCTTTCCCCAGGGCCTAGAACAGTACACCCCGCGAAGCGGGCACTGGGTAGTTATTTGTTGAAGCAGTAAATATCTGGTGTCTGCACACACACATGCACATATAGTCAAGGTCATGCTCCTCTGAGTGCTGAGTTTCATCACCTGTGGTCCTGAGTGGTTGCAGGTTGCCCTCCATCAGCTCCAGGCTTCCTGTGGATGGATTACCCATGGAACCCAACTGTTCAGAGTTCCCTCACGGGCCGAGTGGCTCAGGGAGCAGGGGAGTCCCACTTAGTAACCTCAAGCCCACTGACTGGGGCTATTGTTAGGGCCCAGGTGTGGCGGAAGGGAATGGAGTTTCAGAGGCCAGTGGGGCCTCTCTTTGAAGTGGCCGGGCCTTCCGTTTGAAGCACCTGACGCCACGGTGCTCTCGCTCCCCTGACGGGGGCATACCACCCACCAGCAGTAAGGGCTTGGGAAACTCAAAGGTCCCTTTTCATAATCAAGCTGAGTGTCCCACGGCTTGGGAGAGAGTCGTGAAATCATATGGAACAAGTTTTTCAAGTATTATTTTTAAGGACAAGACATTATTTCTCTGACTTTTCAAATTAGCATTTGATTTCATTCAAAACGAAAATAACCACCATTGACTTGAAACATAACAAAATGTTACATGGGATGCCTGGGGGAAATTGAGATCTTTTTAAAAAGATATAATTTATCATCTTCATGTGGTAATAATTTATTCTACAAAGTGCTCAAAACTGTGAGGAAATTTAATACAGATTTTCAGCTGGCGTTTAAATAATATTTAAACTCTCCGGGTCTTAAATGTACAATTCTAGATACACTGGATTTTGTTTCCTCTGGCGTTCAAAAAAAAATCTTAGTTTATGTTCTTTGTGCTGCCAGTTAAGTCTTGGGAGAAAGACCTTTTTACTGAGCACCTATTTTTGCTGGTGGGTGCCTACTGGAGGGACACTGCCACGTAAGAGAAACACCCCAGAAGAAATCACAGCACTGGGAAGGAAGATGGTGATAGGAGCCCTGTGTTGAGAGGGAGCGTGAAGAGGGGCCCAGATGTCACGGTGAAGTCGTGTGGTGCTCGCGCTCCCACCGCTGAGGATCCCTCGAGCAGCCTGTCAGCAGCACTGTGGTTTGTCTAGCCGTAGTCGTGGCTTATCTCAAAGTAAATCTCCCAGCACCCTTTCCAATAGTTACCAGACTCCCCCGATGTTTCTAATGTTTTGGTATCAGTCGTGTGGTTTTCTGTGTTGAGAGTCCTCAGTTTCGACTTACTGGATGATTATTGTTTTAGAAAACCTGACTACCTTTTGTGGCCGTGTGTGCATGGTGTTCAGGATCCACACTCCGCCCTATGTGCTTCATGTCTGTCCACAGCACGCACCATCCTTCCTCGGATGCTGCGAATGTTCTGTGTGTGTCTGTTGTTAATATTTTTGCACTAGAATGGAAGCCAGTTAGGACAGGAGCCGTGTTTTGTGTACTTGCATTGTCCCAACTCTGGAAGAGAGCTGGATGCTGGTGAGCCATTCTGCCTCTCTGTCCGTTTGTCTGGCATCTCTGTGTCCTCGCAGATGGGGGTAGCATGTGAGAGGAAGGGGGGAGTCAGGATGGCCCAGGGCCTCTGGCCTGAGCAGCAGGAGGGCTCAGTTGCTATTGACCGAGATGGAGAAGGAGCATGTTGGGGTATGGCGGGCCAAGGGCAGATGTTCAGGATGGCTGTTTTGCCCAGTTTAGCTGTGAAGAAATTGAGGCTGACAGACATGAATTCCCCCAAGTCATACAGCCAATTGGCCAGGCTAGGATTTTGAACTGCCTTTCTGATTCTACAGCTGTGCTGGTTCCTCTTCATGGCACACATCATGGTTCTCTCCCTGCCCTCGATACACTTCCATCTTATGCTACGTGCCGAAGGCCATTCCGAGGACAACGGGCTGCTTCATGGAGGTGGGCAGGGGAGGAGCTGAAGTGCAAATTGGCCAGTGGCCAGCATGCAGGCTTCAGGGACTTGGTGGCTTGGATGGCCTCACACCCTGCTGGTGAGACAGGCACAGAGTTTCCAGAAGCAGCTGAGCAGCATGGATCCAGAACCCCACAAATACTTATTTTCTTGTACCCACACCTCAAAAACTGCCTTAATGCCATAATTCCAGGTATTAAAAATATATGCAGAAGTGTTGGTTTTGGTCAAAATTTTGAAATCCATCCTAAGCAGGAGAGAAATAATTAAGCAAAGTGAGAGACATATTCTGTTTTTTTCTGAGGTTGGTTGGTTTGTTTGTTTGAAACCTGTAATTGACCCTGGAGCGGTGGGATGTGTCACAACCAAATTACCTCTTTTTTCAGTGCGGGTGTCTGTGTATCAGGTTTTCTTAAAGCTGAGGACACCAGCACTCTACTTCTTCAAACCACATGATGTCAGCAGGTTAAGAACAGGGATGTGTCATGAAGAAGCAGCCTTATTTTGGTGTGTTTCCGTGCCTTGAACAGAATGCCCTGAGTGACTGTGTTCAGGACCCTGGACAGAGCCCTCCGTGGCCCCGCCTGCCTAACAAGCCAGATTGTCCTGCCTCAGACCTGACGCTTTCTTGTGCAGCAGATGGTAATTTGACTCCATGTGACTTTTGATAGAAACAGCTAAATTCCTAAAGATGGGAAGTTTACATTATCAAAGAGGGAGCGTACATTTAATTAACTTCTGTAATTGAGTTTTTTTCTAGACATGCTCAGTCCTTCCCCAGCCTGCTCCGCCGTGGAGCCTCCCACATGAACCAGGATCTCTTTGTCAGCTGCTAGTCATAAGCACCAAACTTGAGAAACGGTTGTGGCTGCTTATGTAAAAAGAGAGAAGGCTGGAAAGAAACAGACATCTCTTGAAGTGATTTCATTTCTACCTAACGGCCCTGCTCTGAGCGCCTTTGCATTTTTCGGAGTATGCTGGACTAATTCAGCTAAAAATCAACTAGAGAACAATTTGATTTTTGACCCTCAGGTGTAAAATCCTGACGTGCATTCCCTAATATGTACCTTCCCAGCATGTTCCCACATTGCCTTCCTCAGGCTCTCGGCCTCACTCAACCACAACACGTTCTACCTTTCATCCCCTGAGATCAGATCATGGTCGTCAATGCAAGCTGGCCATCCGGCCTGAAAGAAAACTAGAGAGACTTGAGAAGAACAAGGCCATTCTGGCTGCAGCCATATGCTGTGCTCTGCAGGAGGAGGGGAGACTGGGACGGCTCCCTCAGAGGAGGGTGGAACATTCCGGGGTCTGCCATTCACCCAAAGCATAGAGCCAGGTCCTAGCAGGTGGCTGGAGGCCCAGACCGTCAGTGCCATGGATCCCCCACCCTGCGCTCAGCAGCTTCAGCTGAACTTTGTGACTGTACCCAGGCCCCTTTCTGACCCTCACTCTGATACCATCCCTGCATCTTGTTAGACTGTGACGTTGACTTGGTCTTCCTTATTTGATTGCTTCGTAGCATTTAACACAATGACCATCCCCCCTTTTTTCTTTCTTTTTTTTTTTTTTAACAGCTTCATTGAGATAAAATTCACATAGCAGTATGTCTCACTCACTCAAAGTATACAATTCAGGAGTTTTAGCGGATTCACAGAGATGTGCAGCCATCACCACAGTCCTTTTTAGAACGTTTCCATCACCTCAAAAAAAAAATCCTGCACCCTGATTCGTGATCAGCATTTGTGCCTCTATTTTTAAGGCTATCACAGACACGTTTCAGTAAGTAAGGGCTTCACGTAAATGAAGATCAATCCCAATACTTGAGTTTTATTTACAGAGACATCTTGGTGCGACTAAACGCGGCCCAGGTAGGAGATGGTTCTCCCCCACATTTTCTCTCCATTCTGGCCCCTCCTATTGTCTTCCTTTCCTCCCCACTTTGTAACTCAGTCTAACACTGTGGTGTCTCTTCCTTCCCCCAACACCTGTCATCTTCCTCGAACCCCCATCGTGCCCCTGCTGCCCCTTCTTCTGACACCGTGTACCTCTGTGTGAGCACCGCGAGCGGCAAAGGGAACCGGACAATGTACCAGGCTCTGAAACATCTTCAGAGATTGGGATTTAAGTAAACCTCCTCCTGTTGAAAGCTCCCGTCAAAAGGACTGTGAGAAGGGGCGAGGTTTTGAACTTCACTTCACACTCACCTTTTAACAGAGGCCGGGATGTTGTGATTTCCTTGGATGGCAGAGGTGGCCTGTTCTTTATTTACCAGCCCGCACATCTCTCTGAGCTTCAGAAAGAACAGAGCCCTTCTTAAAGATCCAAATGAGCTTTATATGGTTGGCCTTGTCTCGAAGGAAATGTGTTTTAATTCACTGGCTCCTACGTGACCTCATCTTGGGTTTTTAGAAGGTCTTAGCCCTCGACTGATGCCCCCTGCCCCCAACCCAGCAACGACAAATAGCCCTGTCTTTGATCATTTTGTATTTTTTTAATACCCCCCCCCCAAAAAAAAGGATTTTTAGGAATATATGCTACCTTATACTGCCAAATGAGTAAGTTAGGGAGTATGTGAAAGCAGGAGAAGGGGAGGGCTGGTATGCACACACCTGTCCTCCTTTTTCCTGCTTCCTTTGTTTTTATATAGATGTGTGCTTCCTATGAACATACATTTGAAGGTTTTCATATTGGTCTTCGACACATCGGACATTAACAGCCAGCCAGCCCTGGGGACCATTAGCAGCTCCTCGGGTCATGTGGGTGGCTCCCCACAGCAACTTCTTGATGTCCCCTCTCTCAAACCCAGCCCATGAGCAAGACTGGTGGGAGGTGCTCCCTCCAGAGTCTGGGCCGGGGGCCGGGGATGTGCGCTGGGACAGCCAGCCCGGCCGCTGCAGGAAGAACAGTAGCTGTTGTTGGCATACGGTGGGGAGTGGGGGTGCACCACCCCTTCCCAGCGCGGGGCCGAAGGACGCCTTCCCCGGCAGATGCATTTCCAGACCTTTGGGAGCAGCAGGGCCTTGAGAGTCACATGCATAGAGCCCTGCGGATTTGAATATCAGCCGGGATATCAAAAACCTATCTACACACCTGGCAGTGACAGCGCTCACCGAGGCAAGCTCCCTGCAACAGTTCATCAGAAATGGGCCAGCTAATGATCGGCTGGGCAGATAATCGGAGGAGAGTTAATTGTAAGGTTCGATATGGCATCTTGTCAGCAGAGATAAGTTGTCACGTTTTCCACTTGAGCTGAAACTAAATGATTGTAAAATAAGTTATGAGTGTCCTTGGGCCTGTCTGCCGGAATGATAGCTAAGAATACATTCCTGGCCATCCGTCTCAAGCAGGCTGCTTGATATTTATGCGAACGGAATGTTATTTTATTCCCCTCTGGTCATGCTTGTCAGCTCTCCGAGTGAAAAGTGAGGCGCGTCTTTGACTCATACTTCACGTACCGGAGCCTGGAGAGACTGCAGATTGTTATCATTATTGCTCATATTATATATTTTTTGGGGTGTGCGTTGAACATTGATGCCCGATTGGGAAGAACTAATGGCTGACATTGAGCGCACGGGATGGCAGCAGACCGGCCCATCCCGGCTCGGCGCCACGCGTCCGGGGGCCTCCGAGTCCCTCCATCAAAGCCGGTTTCGATGTGGAGTAATGAGGCGCTTGCTTTTTTAATTTGGCATGCCTCTCTTCTCTTCGCGTCCACCCTCCTGTACTTAGCCCTGTCGACGGTCGTCGGCTGTCCCGGCTCCCCGTAATTGATACAAAATAAAATGCATTATTTGTATTCAGCCAGGAGGAGCGGATTGCGTTCCGTGGGCTGTGGCTGGAGCTCATTTACAGCGTCTGAGGCCGGGCTTTCCGGGCCTCTTCACTTTGAGGGATACCTTGTCAGGCAAGAGGAGTCGTCGGAAATGGAAAAGCACAGCATGGAAGCCTAGTACATTTTGATTGCTCATATTTTAAACCAGAGGAATTTAAACAACTCCTCTTAAAAGGGAGCTCTCAAGATCTGGAAGCCAGGGGCGTTCATACGGCAGCTCAGGACCCAGCTAACTCGAAACGTAGCTTTCTCCGCATGACCCACCCCTGGCGTCCGGAGCAGTCCAGCCTGCCGGAGTCCTGTCTCCTGCCAGGGCCCCCCTGACCCACCACCCACCCCCCAACCAAAGGTCCTGCCCTTCCTTGCCCTCTGTCCCCATCGCCTTCTCTGTGCCGAGCAGTGGGGGCCCCTCTGCTGCAGCAGGCCCTTCCCACAGCCAGGCCGCCTGGTCCCCGCACCCACAGCCTCCTCGCCCGGCCATGCACTCCGGAGCTCTCCCTGCTCCCACTGACCCCAGCCCGGGGCATCTGGTTTTTCTAGATACTTGTGTCACCGTCCTGGGGCCCCCACCCCCGACAATCCCCCCACCCTAGACACCCAGCCTCTAGGTGGCCGCAGTGCTGCTACCTGGGGAAGTAAATTCCTAGGGCTGGGGCCAGGGGGTGTGGGGACATGGGTGCGAGCGGGGAGAAGACACGAGAGATGGGGCTCCACCTTCACCTGCAGGCGACCTGGAGAGTCACTGCCCCAGCTCGTCACCTCTAAACTCCAGCAAGGATGGTTCTGTCGGTGGGACCTGGGCCCTACGCGCAGCGCGTCGGGCAGTGGGTGGGAAGTGACTCGTGGATTCCAAAGTGCTTTGTGCCCATCGGTTACTAATTCATCTTCCTCCATATCTGAAATAGAATTTACGGGGCTTACAAATGCTGATCCTGCTTTTCTGTTTTCATTATGACAACCCTGTGTCATCTTAAAAGCTCGTCTCCATCCCTCCCTCCAGTGGCCGGTTAGGGCTCGTGTGTTCTGTTTCTCCCCCCCCACCCCCACCCCAGGGCCTTCTCCTGACTCAGTGGTACTTTGTCTCCCTGTCACTCTCACACTCGCATTCTGAGTCCTTATGGCCCAACCAGTGGTCCCAAGTCACATTTCTGTTTCTCAGGGGGCCATGGGCTGGCCGGCCGGCCTGCTCGACGCAGGAAGGTGGCATACGGACGGCGCCTTGCCTTAGTTCCTTCTGTGTGCGGGGGCGCTTGCCCTGACCATTGAGTCACATGCGTGCAGCTGATGTGCTCACTGTACACATGACGCCCCCTTCCTTCTCTGTTCAGGTAACATGGCTCCAGAAAAACAGTCTTTCCTGAAGGCATCGAGCAAGAAAGTAGATAGGCGTTCCTTCACTCCTAGAAAGTGGCTCCATGGGGCGGGGGTTTTGCCCTTCTCTCTGTGATGAAGCCCCGGTGCCTAGGAGAGCTGGCTCGTGGAGGACTCCGCGCTCACGCACTGTGTGTGGCGTACTTAAGGCTTCTTTAAGGGGAAGACTCTCAGCATAAACAGACTCATTCACGGAGTTAGATGTTCACCTTAAAGCAGGTTCTGGACAGCTGGAAACTCACGTGCTCGTGGTTTTACGATGAGCTCACCAAGTGCTTCTCTGTTAGGCAGCAGAAAGCTGCGCCATCCACCTGTGGGAGCACCTCTCGACGGGAGCTCAGCTCTTCATAAAACTTAATGCCACAAATATGCGCGCAACTCCCATTTTCATTCCAGCTGTGTTCCAGGCTGTGTCCTGGTGAAGAGGCTGAAGCAAGTCCCTGCCTCCGTAAGGATCACATCTCGCCAGGAGGGCGTTCGTCGTCAGCAGGGACACAAACACACGGGGGGCGGGGCGTCACATGTGGGGAGCGCTGCCTGCCCCGCGAGGCAGTGGGACTGGATGCCAGGCAGCCATGGGCAGCGGCCAGAGTGGGGAAAGCCTCTCTGGGGGCCTCTCCTTTGGCTTCTTAGACCCACACCCTCCTAGTTTCCCTGTGATCTGACGAGCGTCGAGCTCACTCTGGCTTCCCCACAAAGGAGGAGGCTGTGAGCTGTGTGGGGTGCTGCGCAGTCCCGCCGGGGCTTGTCCACTGATGGGGCTGGTGGCAGTGCTGGCGGCCACCGCGAGGGCATGGCAGTGGCTGGTGGGGCGGCCTTGACTGGAGCAGGGTCAGCTGTGACCAGACACAAGCAGCAAAGGGGGGAGAGGCTCAGGGGGCTCTGCTTTAAAGAGGATCAGAAATCAGGTGGTGGCTGGGCAAGGGCATGGGGTCACGGAGGGTTTTGTTAGAAACGGGAGACCGTATAATAACAGCACGTTTGATGCGCGCTGGAGAGGGTATGAAAGGCGGGGGGCAAAGTCGCTCTGGGGGCAAAAGGGGGCAGGATCCAGCTCCCAGGACGAGGAGGCCCCGGGTCCATGGGAACCAGGGACAGGAAGGAGGATGCTGTCTTCTAATTGCTGCTTTTGGGGTTTTTTTTATCTTCAGCAAAATGAAAAATGATGTCTTTGTGGGGGAGGGAGTGAGGTGTGGGGCATTTGAGGAGAACGGAGGAGGTGTGATACAGCCTGTTGGAGAGCGGGGAGCAGCTTTACTCTGGGAACGTAGTGCATGGAAGGGCAGGCCAGAGGTCCAGCCCCGGTGGGCATGAGGCTCTGTTCCTCCAGCAGGACCTGAGTACAGGTGGAAGTCAAGTTGGACGAATGATCAGGAAAGGTAGAGGGAGAAGAGCGCCACTAGATTAACCCTCAGAGTGTGGGTCCTGGTGTAAGTGAGCCGAGAGACAAAAATAAGACTCAGAGGAGCTGGTTCCCCGCAGCGGGCCTGGGTCAGGACCATGAAGGCTAGAGAGAAGGAAGGAGCTTAGCGAGGCGGAGGCATGAGAGGCCAGGAGGCTGAAGTGAGCACGTAGGAGGAACCGGACGTCATCACTCCTGAGTGGGGACGGGGTGAGCTGCTGCTGAAACAGTCAGTGAGCGAAGAAGGGGCAGACGCCAGGGGTCTGTGGTGTGAGTGGGCTTACGGGGGGCATCACTTCAAGGGGATAGGGCTGGAGGGCAGGAGGAGTGGTCTGCAAGCAGCAGAGAGGGCAGGAAGGACACCTGCCCCCACCTGTGTGCTCCCTGGGGGTGGGACCCCAGTGCCGTCACCTGGGAGGTATGTGTCCCCCCCCCCCCGGGGAGAGCCAGGTCATAGCAGGTGAAGGGAATATTCTGAGAGGTTTGCTCTCGTGAGGGCGTTTGCACAGATGGACCAGGAGGAGACTGAGCAGGTGACAAGGAGTGGAGCAATTCAGATCCTGCAGGTCTCCCTGTTGCCATTTTAGACCCGTTGGTTTTCTGTGGTGGGAGCTGTCCTGTGTGTTGTGGGATATTTCTCAGCATCTCTGGCTTCTGCCTACTTGACGCCAGTACACCTCCACCTGTCTCAGTCTGATAACCAGAAGTATCTGTGGACGTTATCAGGTGTCCCTGGGCAGGGGTTTCCAGCTGAGAGCCAGTGGCTTAGTGGGACTCGGGAGCCACAGGTGGATGGGTGCCCTGGTGTGGAAGGGTGCCCACGGAAAGGAAGGCTGGAGAGGCTGCTGATGGGCCGTTGGGGGAAGGCAGGTGTCACTGCTACCTCAAGGCTGCTGCTCAGCCATTTGCTTCAAGTGAATCAGAGATTTCTCCCTGAATTACAAATATTCCAAGGGATCCAGAAAACTTGGGAATGAAATCGCCCGAGTCCCTGTTAATGACTTTAGGAACAGTTTTCTGCATCTGGAATGGAGGGAGATCCCTGGACACAGACACATGTCGTTTTGTTCCCCAGGAAGGTGAATTATGACTAGTATTCCAGGGAGTGTAAGGTCATTCCCAAGTCAGATCCTAAATCAGGATGTTGGAGAAGTGCTTTGGGTGAATACAGAAAAGGAAACAGTGAACTGACTAAACAGGATAGCTCATTAAGGAGAGAAAACATGAAGTGGGTTTCCCTTTATTGTTTAAAAATCCAAAAATGTGTGTCAGTGGGGCGGCCGTGTCGCCCTTCAGCAAAGCATTTGACGAGAGTGTGCGGCAGTTTCTCTGTAGGCGAGGCCGCGGATCTGGAGTGGGACGCGCGGACGATGTCTTGTTGCGGGGTCGCTCACCGGCGCTTTCAGCTGCGCACCGCTGCGTCTGCAGGTTGGAGGCTGTTTTGACTCCTCCGGTTTAATGTCTTTTCTGGTGTCTTGGGTGGATATACCAAGTTGTGTGCTCAGAATGAATAGCCAAGGCAATGGGGAAGGATCTACAACGTCGGGGGAGTCCCAGAAGGGAATAGAGAGCACAGACATAGAGCCACCCCACATGGATGGCAGCTGTGACATGACCATCCGTAACTCAAGGGTATATTCTTAACATCTTGCAAAGGACGTTGGTGTGTGCCTTCAAAAGGAAGTACTGGATGATGGGAGGGACCTGGGGTGCTTATGTGGTAACGGTGCCGCCACTCTGTGCTCAGCTTCGTACGGGGGAAGTGGGCATCTGCAGCTGCCCTGGGGAGCAGGCATGCCGGTTAGATCCAGATGACTGACAGACAGCCCAGTGCGGAGAGGAGAAATGTTCTTTCGGGAGAGAGCATTACAGCAGTGGAGTGGCCTAAGGATTAGGACACACAGTTGGGAATGAAAATGGTGCGTTGAATTGAGTGGATGCCCACGGGACAGACTGAAAGAGCAAAAGGCCAGCCTGCTGTCTCAGAGGCCGGTCGTCCTTGCCCGTTCTCCTCACCCTCCTCCATGGTGAGGCTTCAGCTCCTCGGGGTGGGGACGGGGGGCGGTCATTGTGACATTGTGATGGTCCCGTCGTCTGTCAACCGTGCCTGACACAGGGTAGGTCCCGAATAGTCAGAGAAGATGGGTCAGAGAGTGAATGAAGGCTTACAACCTGGGCAGAAAATATCTGAAACGAACAAAAAATAATCCCTTCTGAAGTGTGAGCGTTGAGTAATGCTATAAAAGGGTTGCTTCGGGACCAGCTAACGCTCTCGGATCCCAAGGTCCCTTAGCAACACCAGGCGGCCTCTGAGCCCTCAGAAATGATGTGCACCTGTTCATTAGATTAGCCTTTTTTTTTCTGGGACATTTACAGTTTTCATCTGCTATCCAGTGGGATCTAGTATTTTTAAAATATGTATGAGAATTGCTACTTTTAGAAGAAGATTAGACCCCGCTGAGCAGTCTCCAGGGTCTGGTGCCGTCCAGTGCCGCTGGGTTATCCTGCAGGCACTTTGGGGTGGTCGGGCCCCCACGCCGTCCTACTCGTTTTCCTGACACTTTACCACCTTCTACTGCATCTGGGCTGTGGCCGCTCGGAGGGAATCTTTAACTGCTTTTCTCAGGGATGGAGCCCAAGCACCTAGAAAAGTGGCCCACAGTAGGCGCTCAAAAAATACTCGTTGAACGAATGGAGTGCATCGCAAAGCACTTGGTGTCGTCTGAGTTTACAGAGAGGCCGACTCGTGAAATAAAGAATTCTTCAGGCCCTGCAGGCAGTCGGATGGTGCCTCTCCTTCTCATTTTGGGAAGACTCTCTCTGGTTGAAGTCCATGTTTGTTCCCTGCTCTTTTAAGCACGACTCTCGTGTTCTCTTGGATAAAGAGAAAGATGGACGTACTAAATTGAGTTTCACTTACAGTGAATTCACACATGTGTGTGCAATGGTCTTAAAATTTTATAAATAGCTTCAGTGAATCAGTAATTGGCAGGTCTGCTATGGACAGAGACACGGCGGGCCATGTTTCACTAGTAATAAACCGGTGCCGCGGTCGTATGTGACGCTGAGGGTGGAAGTAAGCGAACCAGGACGCCCTCTTTCCTGTGCACACGCACAGAAGCAGAGCTGCCGCCAGACGCCTTCATATGCGTTCTCAGCCTCTGATTTCGCTCCTAATGTATCAGGGTAACTATGGGAAGAGAAAAATAAACTAGTAAAAAGCATGGACTCCTCACTTTGCTTTTCTAGAACACTGATCATGCGAAGTAGAGAATTTTAAATGCTCCACAGCCTACAGATGATCCAAAAACAAAGTCTTTTTTTTTTTTTTAATGGCAGGTGGTACATTAGAGGAAACGGCCCCATGAACTTTTAATACTGGATGCTCTGGGGCCTCCAATCCAGGGATCTCATCTTAATATAGCCCTTGTGGGGCCTGGTAGGGTATTGGAGGAGCATTGCTTTCGTATTTCTGCAAAGTCGACTTTGTAAGTGTTAACTTTTGCATTCTTTTGCCTTTTCCGGTCCATGGCAGACACGGGGCTGGGCGACTCCGTGTGCTCCAGCCCAAGTATCTCCAGCACCACGAGCCCCAAGCTCGACCCGCCCCCCTCCCCTCACGCCAACAGAAAGAAGCACCGAAGGAAGAAGAGTACCAGCAACTTCAAAGCCGACGGGCTCTCCGGCACCGCTGAAGGTAAGGTTTCCCTGGGGAGTTCAGGGTGAGAGTCTGAGTCCTGCGTTTCAAGCTGGGGAAGTCCCATACCCTTAGGACCACACATGCACCACAGTGCAGGTCACCGCAGGTGCTTTCTGTGTACAGGGCGACACTAGAGAGGCCTTGGAGCTGCCTCATCACTGACTGATTCTCAGGATCATTCCACCAGATCAGCTCTCGTCCCTTCTGGCAGTCGTCGTCTGGTAGAAGGTGAATCCGGTTTCCCTGTCACCTGCCTGGGCAGGTTCTGGGTCTTGCCCTCCCTCCACACCCTGGGTCAACAGTGTCCACTCCAGCTGGGGGGCGCCATAGTATTTTATTCTAATAAAGACGGTTGCCTCTCCTCCTCGAGGAATCTTTTCTGGTATCGGCTGGTCTTAATTCTTACAAGACAGCTACCCCAATCCTGGCTTTCAGCAACACATTATGATAAATGCTCCTTCTGTGAGTGTCATTCCGCTCTTTTTGTTTTGTGGGCTCTATTAATATTCCAGTTGTCACAGTTTGTCACAGTTTGTCTTGGTTCTCCTTTGACTTGTTGAGCCCTTAGTTTTTATTCTCAGTGATGGCCAGATGTGATCTTTCTGAAGTCGCTCCTTCAGATGGATTTACATTTTTTTATTTCACAGATGCAAAGTGGAGATTGCGCGCGCACATACACACACACACGCACACATTATGAGAGGCAAAATTAATGCAGTTGTAATAAACAAGCTGAAGAAAATATGTCAAAGGAAAATAAAAATTTTGCAGCATCGTTGTTTAACATTAATTGTTATTTGTGACACCATCAATAGTAAAAGAGTCTGTTTTCAACACGCGTTCCACACACGCGCCAGAAATACTTTTATAACTTATACCCTTTCTCTTTCTCTGTTTCTGCCATGCTTTTCCTGAATCCTCTACTTGGTTGTTCAGAACTACAATTTGCAGTGTTGGAGAGTGGCTTCTTCCCTCCTAGTATCCAGCCATGAGCCTGTAAGCCCACAGTGCATGCATTAGCAAGGAAGGAACGGAGCTGATGGTGTGCTGTGCACCGGCAGCCACGCCCCACCTGAACGGGAGGTTGGGGAAGAAACCAGGAAGAAGCCTGGCGCCTCACCAGGGTGGGTGACATGCGCCACACGTACCCCAGGGGAGGGGAAGATTTGCTGTAGGGAAAGGCCTCCTGTCCGTGTCACAGATAAACATCTTACTGGGTATGTCGTGTTTCTGACAACTTTTTTCAGAAGCACCACTTGGTAGAAACTGATTATCGAGTCCACCTGTAAGTACATTACACATATTTTACACTTTCTAATTATATCCTACCCACCTCCTGACAGAGTGAAAACTGTGTGAGTAAGATACAGCCTTCAGGTAAATCAGTGGTTGCATATTTAATTGAACCGCGGCTTCAGACCAGCATCCCGGTGAGCCAGTGGGGACTTGAACGAGGTTTGAGAGGTGTCCGTGAGCTTGTTGGACACCCGAGAAGCTCCCAGCCCGTGTCCTGAGTTCCTGGGACCGTATCCTGTGCTCTGAGCAGTAGCGTATAATAAGGCCGAGACAGATCCTCCAGGCAAAAACAACCTTGGACCCTTTCATTAAAAGGCCTTAGTGCACGGTGGTGACACAGACAGACAGACAGACTCCCAGGCACCATAGAAACACCCAAATTAGGAATCGCCACAGTATCTCAAGCATGGATGATGAGTAATGGTTGACGTGTGTTCAGAAATTCAACACCAGTGATCAGAAGGGAAGCTGCCCCTCACTTCCTGGTTAACGGGTTATTGTGTCTGTAATACCGGCCATGACATCCTTCCAGTTTGAAATAAGGGAACAGATTCTCTATAAAAAGAAAATGATTCATTTTTCCCTAGGAAAGGTTACATACAAAACAGTAAATGAGTCATTTTTGTGAAGCGCACTATAGTTCATTATTTCTAAGGCACTCATTTTTTTTTTCATATTTTAACATCTCTGAAGCCATAAGGCAACCTACAATTGAGGTCATTTTAGATTTAGTGATACACAGTATTTTGTAAAGTCTTAACGGCTGTTCGCTTCTTTACATAAATGGCGTAAACCATCTAAATTTAAACATCTGTTCTTGAAATTAAAGCTAGTTGTATATGTTTTATTTTTAGAGGATATTGTTTAGTTTTAATTATAAGAAAATATTTCTGTTTCACTTTCCTGCAAGGCACTATGACTGGTTGCTTCCACTATATTCTGTGTTAGACTGACCTCATTGTGAAAAATTGGAATTGTAGATATAAAAAGTTCTCTAGAAGATGTTTGAAAAGTAGTTGAGTTATATGGTTTTTTACATAACCCATTGGAACAAATGACAAATTCAGACTTCTTCAGAGTATAAGAAAGATAAAGTATCACTGAAAGTTAGCTACTTCAGTCAGGGTCCTGGGGGAAAACATGGCACCCTCAAGCTGGGTCATTGAGGGAAGTTTACCATGGGACTGTCTACAGAGGTGTGGGAAGAGCTATGGGGTGGTGCAGAATCCCAGGAGTGTAATGGGCAGCAGAGGGGCCAGTTATCAGGACCCAGAGAGAGAGCTGTTTGGGCAAGGCCTCCAGTCAGGAGCTATGGCCTTCAGCAGAGGGACCTATCTAGCCTATGGTAACCCAGAGGGTGAGGGACCCGGGGGACCGCCCGAACTTCATTGCCCTCCCCTCCTCTGATCTCCTGCCTGCCCCCCTCTTTGACTAAACCCAAGCAGAAGCCAAAGGGCACCAGCCACACGGGTCTGCCTCTAAGGCAGAGACAGAGAGAAGGTAGAGATGAAGCAACAGAAGCAAGGTGGTGCTCATGCCTTTGGCAGTTCCTCTGAGAAATCCCTGGGGAAGTCTGTGCCCTGACCTCGGTAAGTGCGGTAGACCAGAAGCCTCTCGAGAGGGCGGGGCTGTGTGCTACCCACCGTTGTCTCCTGGGGGCCTGGCCTGAGCCCAGCTGCGGGGTGGTCAGAGCTTCCTGAATGCCCCTCTGTACCATTCCCCAGCCGAGCCCACCACACAGGAGCCCTAGACGCTCAGCCAAGTGCAAAGATTCTCTTGCCAGCTATTTCTTACCTTGGCAGCGTGCTTGTCCAGGAAGGACGAGCCAACAGGATAACATCCTCAGTGTCTGTGCTGCCTCAGAAGCCAGAAACGCTCTGTCCACATGGGGGCTCTTGGTGCACCTGATGGAAATAAGGCCGCCCTGTCCAGCCAGTTTCTCGCGGTACCGGCATTCGTGATCGTTGTCCTAGTTCTCTTATGCTGAAAAACGATTAAACTCTATACCCGATGGCAGAAGATGCTATAACCTAAGTTGAACAGTCATTTGCTTATATGTATAACTTAAAATGAATGGAGTGAATCTAGTAAATTATAGAAGCAGAAACTGTGATCTTTATAAATATAAACATAAAAGAACTCCTTATCTTCATAACTATTTTGGGTTCTAACGTCATAACTTGATTAGGAATGTATGTATATGTGTGAGCGCTAGAGAATTTGTTTGGGTATTCAAGCCAGTCACTGGGCTTATCTAAAACGATTAGTATCATTTAAAGAGTCAAAAATTAGGGGCACCTGGATGGCTCAGTCAGTTAAGCAGCCCACTCTTGATTTTAGCTCAGGTCATGATCTCAGGGTCCTGGGATTGAGCCCCAGGTTGGCTCCATGTTCAGTGGGAAGTCTGCTTCAGGATTCTCTCTCTCCCTCCACCCCTCTCTCTGCTCACATGCATTCTCTCTCTCTTTCTCTAAAATAAATGAAAGGACCTTTAGAAAAAAAAAAAAGTCAGAAATTAAAAATAACCCAGCCCCTCCTTGTGCTGTGGAGGAAGTGTGGGGTATAAGCTGGGGCAGTGAACTCTGACTTTGTGAGAGGGACCTCATATGTCATCGAAAGCGGAGTGCCTCAGAAAGGTGATGGATGCCTTGTTGCTCCCAGGGCTGATATCTGAGGCTAACTTTAGGCAGGAATAGGACACTTTCCCAGTGAGTTTAACTTTGAGAACAACGAGCCTCGTAGAAGCCAACATCCTCTGGCTGTACCATAAAAAAGGTGCAGGTGGTCGTTACGTTTAAAAAATAAATAAAAATTCATGTATCCCATTTCTACTTGTACTCCTATTTAATAGACCCTTCAGAACATTGGATATTAAAATATTGGTGATTTGATTTTAAACTGGGTTTGATTTGCTCAGAATTAATTACATTGTATGTTCACATCTGGGCTCTGTACTCTACGATGATGACAGACCAATGAAGGTGAATTCGGATGTGGGCAAGATGCATGGATGTGGGGACTGAAGCCCATGATGTGGAGGGAATCTTTGAAGTATCTAGAAGAGCTGTAGGGAAGGACAGGAGCCTGGGGGCATGTGAACTCACATCCTGGGTGGCCCAGGTGGGCTTCTTTGGGACCGGTGGATGGACGCTTCAAGGAGATGGATTTTGGTTCAGATATTAGAAGGCAAACTTTGTAAGAAGCAGGGCATCTTGTCCCCTGTGGTGGCCACAGCTCTGGCTGGAGGGGAGTTCAACCCTGGAAAGGTGCTAGCACCCAGGGCCCTGTATTTGTCACCAGAACCAAGTTGAAGGGCATGTGCCCAGAAACCCCTGGGCAGTAGAAAGGATACAGATCTTTAATGACTTGCTGTGTTTTGGCATTGTCTCTGAATCTCGATGCTCTCTGGGCATCTTCTTATCCAGGGTCCAGTAGTGAGCTTACCGTTGCAGAATTGAAATAGAGTCCTGCATTCTCTGTGGTCCCAAATCTGGTGGTTCTCGTTAGTTTTATAACATTCATGCAAGTTTGCATCAAGTGTTAATTTCCCTGTTCCCCCAGTGAAAAGGTGGAAGTAGAGAGAGGTTAAGTGGCTTTCTTGTCCAGGGTCAGGTTGCTGGTAGGTGACAGAACTTTCTCTTGATTCTCTGCCTCAAACTCTTTCCACCAGGCAAAAAGCAAGTCTTTGAGGTATGTGGAGCGGCTTTTGAATCTAGGAGTGGGGCAGACAGAGTAGCTTCCTTGATATTTCTCAGATTCCATGTAAAGATACTGACTTTTATATGAATCATAACATCTAGAAGTTGTGTAGCAAAGACCTTTCTTTAAAAATGCAGAGCCAGTCGGGATTTACCCAATCTTATTATATAAGAGGATATACAGAAATCCTGTTGTGTTACCCCCCCTCCCCCTTGGGTTCACAGTGCTTTGTTCCAAAGGTCTCAGAAGGGAATTTATTTTATCCTTCTCATCCTGATCCCTTGGTTGTTCATTCTGGGTCTTTATAGAACCGTTGTATGGTTGATCCTGGATGGATACTGAAATATTATCTTGTGGAGGAAAAGTCACAAATGGCCTCTCTCCGTTAGGATTAAAAAAAAAGAAGAAAAAAGAAAAGAATTGCCCATCCCAGCTGCACTCAGTAGGCAATCAGAGGCAAGGCCTGAGCCTGAAATTTGTTTACAAATTTCATTAAGTCCAAGTTGCAAAGGTCAGCCCAGATGGAGTTTTCCTTCCTTCCTGCACCGAAGAACCTGACATGGCGAAGCATTTTATCCTCTCGTCGAGTATCAAGCATCCAGCACATGGGAAGCACTGTGTGTTTGGCTCCGTGGGAGACACGAGAAGTAAGACTCAGCTCCTCTCTCCTCCCAGAGGCCCTTAGAGCCTTAACCTGGAACTAAGACATACACAAGAGACCACCTACCTTTTCAGCCCATGTTTAAATGAGGCATGCGGGGGGTAGTTGTGAACAGGATGGAAGAGCGTTGAGTTACGAAAGGGGAAGGGAACATGCCACAGAGCTTCATTTTATCTTCTGCAGACTGAGTACATACGGTTATTTAATAAAACGCTGCAGAAGGCATCGCGTTTTCGTTATACGTCCTGCGTTTACAACTTAAAACACCAGCAGTGGTGCTTAATTTGGCGCAAAACGGAGTTTCGTCTTCACCTTCACTCAGCTCCTACTAAGGAAACAGCTGTTGCTGTGCCTGATCAGTTAGTTCACCTTTTAGCTCCGGAAAACAGTGTTTTACTCATGTGGCAGGGTTTTGGAAGGCAGTCTGGAGAGGAAATACCATGCACGCACATCATCTGGTCTTGTTCCTGCGCGCTTAGGGTTACAAGAAGGCAAGACCCGGGGCACTGAAGCTCCGTTCATCGGTGACCATTGGGTTGTGTTGACTCTCGTGCAGTCTGGGGCATCGCTGGGTCATTTGGGGACTTTGCACATGATGATTCAGTGGTAGAGAGGGCAGTTTGTTACGAAGTGTTGCATCACCGTGATGTTCTTGTCCTTCCTCCTTGGCCACAGCCGACAAGCCAGGTACTCCGCGTTGCCCGTGATGGTGCACGCAGCCAGCCTGGGGGAGGGCCAAGGAGCTGCCTTCACGGTTGGTTCCTGTCTGTGCAGTTTTCTCATTTGATTTCGTATTATTTGGAGGTGGCTGGGGGGGGGGGGTGTGAAACCCGTGCAGGCATCACTAGCACACATCACCTTGGATTCCCTCCTTTTAATTTTCAAGGACCTTCCAGCAGCACCCCTCGCGTCTGCTCCTTGTTCTAATTTTGGCAGCTGCCTTGAGTCAAAAGAGAGGGAACGAGAAGCGTCCATAATCGACTCCACAAAAACTCCATAATCACCAGCCATGTTTTAGAACAGTAAGGACTTCATAATTGAACTCCCTCATTATTAAACTAGTTAGTGCATCTGAATTGCTGAGTCGAGTAATTAATCAGCATGAATGTGAAAAACCAGGAATTTGAACTTCTTCCTCGAAGATATTCCTCGAGTACAGCCACTCGGAGAAGGGAGCCAGGGTGGCTGGGTTTCTTCGCCCTTGAGCTGAAAGTCAGAGGAGACACCACATTTTCGGAGGGACCTGCTACTCCCCACAAACCAGGTCGTTCTTCCAAAGCGAGCTCTCAGTTTGTAACCCCAGCTCCCCCGAGAACGGACTTGCTGGATTTGAGTAGCTCTGGGTTTACTCTAGACGTCAACAGGATAGATGGCGCACTGTGGACTCCAAAGCCATCCTGCAGGGTCCCGTCCTCCCGACACACACGAGCTGGAGGCGCCCGCGGCTCCTTTGTGGAAGTCGGCGGGTCGGACATAAACAAAGCTGAGTCGGCCACAGCAGGAAGACCCAGAACAGAGGATCCCCATCATGATGAGCCGACAACAACAGAAGCGGTTTTGATATTATTTTTTTTCAAGTACACACAAACTAAAGAGTTAGATTGAGTTCCCTGGAAGTGCATTGGTCACCTGCTGGCTGTGACAGAGGCGACCCCTGCCTTCAGGATGCCCGCTGTCAGGTGGAGCGCGCACGTCCGTAAACAGGCCGCATCCACTGAGCAGAGCAGCCTGTGCAGGGACCCCAAGGCATCCCGGCACCTTGGGGTCCCCGGGGGAGGCCCTGCAGAGGAGGCGAGCCATTTGTAGAGGAGGAGATCTCTGCTGCTCCAGAAAAGGAGGGGGAGTACAGAAAGGGAATGGTGATAAATAGGGGTCCCAGGGTCTTCTGCCGTCCACGAGCAGGGATGGGCTCACCTGTGAAAAATGCAGACTCCTTTCAAGGTGCCTGTCCCAGAGGACAGGGATGTGACAGACCTCAGTGGCTCTTCTTTTCCCTCGACTTAGGGGTGCTGTTCTGCAGTGGGGCTCGGTCGGCATGAGCTGCCCACGGTCTCCAGGGTCCAGGGGCAGACCGCGAGACAGCACGTTTCCTTCTGGGTGCCCTGGGAATGGAATGCTGCCTAGTCTGGGACACCGAGTCACCTGCAGGTTATCCCTCAGAGTCCTTTTCTTGATGTTCTCAGAACATCAGAGCTGTCAGGACCTTTGGTTATCGCTTATCTGTGCGACGACACGGAGACCCCGCTGTGCTGTGCTGTGCTTGACCGGGGCCCCTGAGCCAGGAGGGGCAGGGCCAGCGCGGTTCCAGCAGGGCCTTCCTGGCCATTCCGGTTGCGTGGGCACTTTTTATACTTCTGCTTTGCTACATGTATCTTGTCGCAAAAGTACCGGAGGCAAACTGACACTGTAATGCTCAGAAGGAAGATGTGATGACGTGTCTGAGTCAGCGTCGGCCTCCTGGGGGCCTCAGACACTTCTTTCCGGGGGACCCCAGGACGGACTGGCCCTTGGGAGGTTCCAGCTGAGGACGCCGCGTCTTCCCTCGCAGTGCTGGCAGTAATGAGACGCACACGTTGGGGGGGCTTCATTCCTAAGGATGTAAAGCAAAACGGAATAAAGACGGTGACTGAATGCAGAACTAGGTCTGTGTAGAAACAACTTGGTTAACGGGAAGGACAAATAAAATTCACATACACCATGTGTCTCCGTCGGCCGGGGCCGTGACAGACCCACAGATGGGCAGCTTAGACGGTGGAAATTCATTTCTCCCAGTTCCGGGGGCTGCGAGTCCAAGAGCAGGGCGAGGCCCGTCTGGCTCTCGGCGAGCACCTGATTCCCAGCTTGCAGAGGCCACCCTCCCACTGTGTGCTCGTGGCCCTTCCTCCATGTGCACACTCGCTCTTCCTCTTCTTGTGAGGCCACTAAGTGCGTCCCGGGGGCCCAGCCCTCTCCGCACCAGCCCTGGTCTCCTCCCGCCGTCTCCATCTCCAGCACCGCAGGCTGCAACAGATGAATTTGGAAGGACATAAACATTCAGGCCACACAACCTTGTGACTTCCTGTTCCTGTCCGTGGGCTGGGATGTGCCCTCTTGTGCCGCTGTAGGAAGATACTCCAGGGACTCGACCGCGCAGCCCACACCTCCCTCCCCGCGCCCTGGGTGCCTCGTTCGGATACGTCATCGAGTGTGAGGGAGGGAAGCCAGGACTGATTGAGCGCCCGCTCTTGAACGTGTGACTCATCGCAGCCTCCAGACGCCCCGGTGGTGTCGGGTGGCACGGTTGTCTCCGTTTTCACAGGGGAAGGACAGGGTTCAGTGAAGTACTGCAGGTGATGTGAATTCGGGGTCTGCCTCCAGCCTCGAGGACTCATGCTGGCCACCTGGCAAGGACTGCAGGGGCTCGGGCATGAGGAGGAGCGCTGGGCAGGGCCACGCCTGCCATGCCCCACCATGGCCTTAAGAACCCAGAAGCAGCGAGGCGCCTGGTGGCTCAGTTGGTTAAGCCTCTGACTCTTGGTTTCAGCTCAGGTCGAGATCTCGGGGTCCTGGGATCCAGCCCAGCTTCAGGCTCCCTGCTCGGTGGGGGGTCTGCTCCCCCCCTCACCGCTCCCCCCACTCGTGCGTATACGCTCTCTAAAATAAAAAATAAATCTTTAAAAAAGGAATTCGGAAGCAGCAATCCCTTTGCCACTTTTGACCTCAGCATCTTTCCTCAGGACCCCTGTGGTGGCACAGCTTCTTGGCAGTCTCTCTCCCGTGTATGCGCACACACTCTGGTACATTCCAGGGAAATTCGGGAGTCACTGCTTCAGCCCCTCTGCAGGCAGTTGGAACATGCAGGACTGGAGGACAGGCTGTCTCCTGTCTGTGACAAGGGGACATCACTCTTGCAATTTTTTAAAACTTAGGGATGTTTAACTCCCTATCACGGATGCAACGAATCCATGTTTTTATGTTCGTTCTGAGGATGATACCCTTTTTAGGGGGGATGAGGGGAGTGATGCACTTTGAAGATGGAGGGTAGAGGGAAGCCGTGGACGAAGCCCCCCACCATTTGCTTGAACCCCCCCCCCCCCCGCTGGATTCAAGGATTAATCAAATGTGTGCCTCGCGGGCTTGCGGGGTCTGATCGTGGCGTGCTCCCATGTTGTTGCAACATGTTAGTGGGGCTCCGGAGCAGGTGTGGTCTGAGGTAAACTGTTTGCTTAGTAATCTTCACTAATGCCCTCATGCTTTCAAGTGTATCCCTTTCCGTCGGAGCTGTGCGGTCGGCGCCAGGCCCGAACCCGGGGTGTCATCACTGATGAAAGAGGGAGGCCCCTGAGCCCCACAGCAGGCCTTGCCTCTCACACACACACAACTTATCAAGGGCTTCTTTTGTACTCGGGACATGGAGAAAATTGGCCATTTGTCTGTGGGGTAATGGGCTCGGCTGCAATATGAAAATCTCTCAAATGGTTAAATTCAATGACATTATATCCGAGTTCATGAAGAGCGACAACTGCACACAGTTTAATTCTATTTAATTTTTTTAAGGGGGAAAAAGCAGAAGGGAAAATGTTTTAGTTTCTCTTAAGCTGATTTCTCTCTGCTTTTTCTTTAAAAGTGCCTTTCTAGTTGCCACACAGTGATGTGATCATTATCTGCCACCTCGTCGCCTTGCTGCCTCTGCATGCAGTAAAATACAAAAAAAAAGAGAGAGAGAGAGACCAGGGGAGCTTGTGAAGTATGACTTCCTATCCCAAGACTCATTGCCTGCGATTCGTAGCGCTTGACAGTAATGATCTTATTACAGTACTCTGGACCTTGAAGAGATTTCATGAGGAGAGAGAAAGGACAAGCCTCCATGTAATCAAGTGGTGCTGAATATTCCACGCGTTTTTGATCACACACTGATTGGGCACAGTTTTAGCCCATCTTCTAGTCAATTATGCATGGCCCCTGTGCTCTCGGATAGTCAGAAACATTGATGGCTGTTGTCTGGGTTTTGGCAGGCAGCCAGGGGTTTGAAGTGCCTTGCACACCATCATCCCAGGATAAGTGCTTTTTAGTTGGAATTGATTACCTTTCTTTGGGTTTTGCTTAATAGCAAAACTGCATTTGGAGAGGGCTTCAGGTGAAAAATGGACGGATTAGCCATTTAGAGCATCTGAACTCCCAGTCAATCCGTAGGCTTCCCTTGTTTCTTGTCTAATTTCTGTTTAATGATACGACATTTGATCATAGTTAAGATAGTCCACGTCCTCTGCCACCAAGCACACATGTTGAGCATGGAGGGCGGGTTGGAGCACGTGGCCACCGCGTGCGAGTTCCCAGGACAGTCCGGGTGCGGCTCCAGGCTCCAAGGGGTCTCCGTCAGTGAGCGTCCGTCCTAGCCTGAAGGCATTAATTACTAGAGAGCTTTGTGTCTGCAGGAAAATAGGTGGTGGATTCGTCCTACAGTTGACTGGCTCGTCGCAGGTAATTGTGGGGCACGCGTGGCCGCGGCCGGGCTGGGTGCGTTCTGCTCCGATGCCCAAGAGGGCTATTAGCTCGGGGTTTATGCAGTTGTGTACTTCCCGTTATCGATCTCGAAGCCTAGTGATATTTGAAAGGATGGGATTTTTCCTACCAGAATGATCACTTGATATTGGCCATTATGAAGTTAACACAGTTAAGCAAATGATAATATGCCTAAGAGAACACGGTTATGAACCAGGATTTTTGCTTCCTTGTGTTACCCTCTGAATTCAGGTTCTTGGCATGTAGATGGTCTCAGAATCATCAGATAGGAACACTTCAAAGTTCTTTTTGACATGTTGTGTACAAGACTGAGGAGTTGGACATGCCAAGGTGGGGGGTCAGTAGATGTTTCTAGAAATCTGTCCTGAGTCCGCCTCCAGCCATTGAGGTGACAGACACCGGAAATGGGAACTGTGCCATTTTGCCATGGGATACCTCAGTAACCTGACTTTACTCTTCTTAATTGAGTAAATAGGTAGCTTTGTTCTTTTACTTGGTTTTCATTTAGAGCTTTCTTGCTTTCTGCAGGTGGGAATAATTTTCCTCTTCAGTGGCTCTCTGCAGAAGCCATGAGTCTGTAGGCAAGGTTACTAAACAGCCCTAGGAGAACTTACCAGAATCCCTAACTCCATGTTCTGTGTGCACGTGCGCACATGCACACAGAGGGGTTTTTCCTTTCTCAGTTTGGTGAAAATAACATATTTTCTCTCAACGTAGATTGAGTGATGATTCTTGAAAAGAGAAAACCGCAAAGCAGAAAATCAAAGTTGACCATCAATTACAGCCAGAATTGCAGCCGAGTGTTGCCTCGTGCATGGTGTGGGCAATTCAGCCTGTTTGCAGCCTGTCAGCCCCCGTGGGGACCTGTGCATCTCAGTCACATCCTCACTCCAAACCTTGGCTTATCTAGGACTTTTCCTAAGGCATAAATGCATATAAAATAAAGGATTTTATAATAGGCTATCTATCAAAGGATATTCCTTGATTTTAATAAGTTACTATTCAAGCTGTGAAAGACTTTTGTCATCTTACCCATGGCTACGTTTCAACAGGTGAGAAAAAAGTATTTTTACAACAACTGGAAAATATAAAATCCACAGCTAGCAAATAATGCAAGTTTTAAAGGCCATAACTTTAGAAGAGCGTGGCATACAGTGTGATCTCCTTTCAACCTGGTAATTTTACCTGAACAGTGGACCTGGTGTTCACATTTAAAGAGAAAGAGTCAATAAACTGGTACAGTTTCATCTGTGGATGCAGAATAGCTCTTATAATTAACGTGTAATTTACCCTGAACAGGCCAATCAATTGGTGTAAACAATTTAAGACCAATTGCTTTCTTAAACTCCTCCCCGCCCTCTCTGTAAACATTGGTTCCTCACACGGTTGGGAGAACAGTGTCTTAAAGCTAGGACGCAAGAGGGAGGGAGGGAAGGATTCACCTTGTGGTTGGTGGTTTGGGACCATTTTCTTGAACAACTCACAACAGTGAATGTAACCCATATTATCATTGGCTCTCAGGGAGTGCTAAAGACAGGGACTGGTGGCACCCTCCCCCCCAGTCCTGCCAGCAGGGGTGGGAAGGGACATAGACATGGTTTGGCCGTTTTGTTTTGAGCAGCATAGAAACGCCCCCACCATGAGCACTCACGGAGGGCAGGGAACGAAGCCAGCCCTCGGCCACCGTCTCCTCCAAACCGTGCATGGTCCCAAAATGGTGGTGAAGAGCTGTTGGTCTTCTTAACGTTTTGAACGTTTGAAGATGAATAGGTTGCTGGCGTCAATAACTTCAATACCTTCTACTTCTGGTCACAACTGATCAGATTAGTTCACCCAAGAGGCTTCTTTGTCCCAAGTTCCTTTGCTTAAAGAACTCTAAGACATGATTTGAAGCCATTCATTTATAGGCCCAATCTAGTTCTTGGTGTAACTTTTTTTCCAAACCCCATTGTGTTCCGAACCCCCCCCCTCCACAGTGTCCAGATCAATGAGTACATTGTGTGACTGGGATGGAACATTCCATAAGCGCTTGAGGTCTGCGTCTAGGAAGGGTGCTCAGCACTGCAAGGCCATTTGCAGGCGGTCTCCAGGGAAGGAAGCTGGGAGAGGAAGCGTGCCTTAGGGGAGACTCGGGGCTCCAGGGATGCTGGGGCCGCATGGGGGTGCGACCTAGGGGCCACAGGGGGGAAGCTGGACCCGTAGCTGAGGTGCTGTTGGGGGACCAGGGCTGGGAGGGGCTCCATCTGGGCAGGGCTACTCCGTGGGCGAGTGGCATTAGGCTCCATCCTTCGCTTCCAGCTCCTCTTCCCATTTTCCCTCATTCTTGCTTCTCTTCTTATTTCACTCTTTATCTTTCTTTCTCAAGCTTCCTTTATCTGGGACTTTTCTTGCTTTTTTCTCATTTTCTCTTTCCCTCTTTTCCTATGTACACCTTAATCGACTTCTTTTTCTCCCTTACTTTCTTACTCTCTTTCCTTGTGTTTTGTTAATTTTTTAACTTTCTGTTTATCATGAGAAAATACATAACATAAAATTTGCCATCTTTAAGCTTACAGTTCATGGACATCGGTCACATTCACAGTGTTGTCCAACCATCACCACTGCTGATTTCCAAACTTTTTTGTTGCCCCAAAAGATCCATAGCCAGCCCCCTCCCCCAGCCAGGGGTGACCTCTAGCCTACTTTCTGGCTCTGCGGATCTGCCCGTGGTGGACATGTTCTATAAATGCGATCATTTAGTGTCTGTCCCTCGTGTGGGCTCCTTACACTCCGCCTGTCTTCAGGGCTCACCCATGCACACGCGTGTCAGTGCTCATTCCCTTTTTAAGGCCGATGTGTGCATTTCAGTGTGAGCACAGACTACATTTGGCTTACATGTTCACATGCTGATGGACACTTGAACTGTTTCCACTTTGGGCTGTTGTGTAATGTCGCAGTGAACGTTGGCATAAAATATCTGAGTCCCTCTTTCCTTAACATGGCTCTCTGCCTTTCCTTTTTTTCCTCATCTGTACTATGGACTTGAAGGACCTCCCACAGTTGAGTGAATCAACTTTTGTCTCCCTCTTAATCACAAACCTAAATATATGACTTGATTGTGTGTTTGAGTCTTTTCTATTTTCCTTTCTAGAAAGCTCTAAATGTTTTAGTTCAAAGCTCCTTGCACTGGTACGCGAGTGTTGATGGACTCCCCACGCCCGCCGCACGGCTGGGTCACACCGCCCAGCGTCCTGCGCCCACGTGGGGGCCCCTCCCGACCACCCGGACTCGAAGCTGCGGGCCGGTGTCCCCAGAGGGTGCGCTCCCGTGTCCACACACCGGGCCCTCCGTCCGGGCACAAGCCTGGCTCATGGTCGCCGCTCATTTGCAGAGGCCAGCTTCCTCCCTTGTCTCCGAAACACCGGCGTGCCCTCTGTAACTTCCATAGTGAGTGGCCCGGGGGGTCCATGAAACCCGAAAGACAAGAGATCACCAGTCCTTAACTTCTGCCGACTCCTCTTTGGCCAAGATGGGCTTTTCCACTTCCCTTCCGAATTAGTGACCACGGCCGTTCGCCTTTGTCTGCGTGCCTCGTTGGGTGTCCCGGCCGCCACCTTCCCTGTCCTCCTCACAGCACTTCCCAGGACTCGAGTTCTGGTCCCTGGTAGCCGTCACTTAATTTTTGAGACGACTCGGGGCTGGGCGCTGGCGCCCTCCTAGTTCCTGTGCGTCTTCGCCTGCGCGTCGTCACAAACTTCAGTCCAGGTTGACCAAGGAATGCGTCCGGCTGCTGTGAGCTCCGTGGTTGCATGTTTCTCTCCGTGAAAGCTCAAATAGTATCTGTTCTGTGAATCAAAGTTACTATTAGAGTAGAAGCCACAGTTTTCAGGACAAGTCACAGCCCTTGAAAAGGCCTCGTCCCTCCCTCTCCGCTCCGCCCGCCCCTGCTTCTGGCCACCCAGGCCAGCAGGTGCGGTATCGGCCCTCAGAGCTGCCTCTGTGGCTCGGGCATTAGGACGGAGACCCGCTAGGATGGCTCGTCTCTGCTCCACGCTGGCCAGGGCCTCACCTGGACGACTGAGTCCAGAGGCTGGAAACCTCTGGAATGTTTGTCAGTTACTTGTTGGTGCCTGTGCGGACCTTTGTGGGGCTGTCAGCCGGAACACCTGCAGTGACCTCTGCACACGGCCAGGGCTTCCTCCCGGTGCGGTGGCCAAGCACCGTGGGAGAGCCGCATAGCCGGGGGGAAGCCGCGTTCCCTCTGTGCCCGAGCCTCAGGGGACACGCAGTGTCACTTCTCCCGTAAACTGTCAAGTCCCGCCTCAGTGCCAGGCAGGGAAATAGACTGTCTCCTGCTTAGAGTGTGGCACCGTTCTAGAAGAGCGTGTGAACCTCAAACATCGCTGTTCCCATTATGGAAGAATTGCCACGGGTAGTAAATAAATATGTGATATGTCAGGTTGTGATCGATGCAGTGGAACGAGATGACGCGGAGCAGGAGGACTCAGGACCCCAGGGAAGGGCAAGGTTATTTTCTGAGGTGGGCGAAGGGGCCAGGAAGGCTCCCTGAGGAGACCTTGGGGCAGAGATGCAGCGGAGGTGAGGCTGGGAGCAGGTGGTCCTGGGGTTGGCATGTTCCTGGCAGACGGATCATGTTCTCACTGGAGCTACGGGGGCCTCATTAAACTCAGCACTTGTCCCTAGTCAGTATGCTGACCTCTCTGCATGTTTACGTTCTAGTGCATTGCTGATTTTACCTTCATTTCAGTGTTGTAATTATTCAGTGGCAAAATAACAGGAGAAAGAATTTCATTTTATTTTTAAAGAATTGTTACACATTTATTTCTCCATTCTTTAATAGAAGAGTCAATATAAAAATATTTCAGTATCTTCTAGCCTCTTCCCCACATACAGTTGTATTCCAGTATGATGGGATGTATCCTTTCCAGGTGGCACCGGAGCATGTGCCGTTTTCAAAGGTGATCCAGAGACCCACCAGATACAAAGGATGCTCAAGAAAAATGATCGTTTTTCTGCATACCACTTAAACCGCTTAAAATAAAGAAGATGAAATACAGAAAAAATTTTTTAGTATTTTATTTTGCATAGAATTATTTTCAGAGTTGGGAGAATGGCATTAGGAGTTTTCCAACAGCAGGAGAAAGACATGAGCACTTAATAGTGGGTATTCTCCTTTCTAGTGCTCTTAAAACAAAGGCAATCACATAAGGTTATCTTGCTTCATGGGTAATTAAGGCATTTCACTCTGCAATCCCTTATTCTAATGAAGAAGAAATTTCTCTTTTGCTGAATTCTTGTAAGGGCGTTATTTCTACTCATTGCTCCGACTTTGGAAAATGTTCCTTTTACTTGTGATTGTCTCCTTAATGTCTTATTGGATTGTGAGTCAGAGGGAAAAAAAAAGTGAAGATTCTCCATAGAATCAAACTTTTAAAAAACGCTTAGAATCTCACTGCCCATGAAGGCAAAACGCAGCATGGCAGGTATCCAGATTCCTCTCTTCGCCCTCGGGTGCTGGCAACATTCTGCTCACCTGTGGCGTTTGCTTTCTTGGCAAAGGGCGTGGTGAATCCGGACAGGCAGGTGGCCGTGCGTGAAGAGAGGCTGGGATGGTGGAAGTCATGTGACCAGGCAGATAGGAGCGGTTAGGAATTCGGGCTCAGGAGCCATGCGTGCTGGGTTTGAATCCAGCTCTACCTCTTACTGGCAGGATGGCCTGAGCAGGCTCCTCAGCCCTCCCGCGGCAGTGCTGTTAGCTGTAAAAGGAGATGACTGCTGGCCACCTGCTGTCAGGAGTCACCGAGCTCCTACGTTCTGGGTACACAGGACAGAACCCGCCCCTCATTCCTTCCTCGGGATTCGGTTCGTACATACCACAGTGTACTCTTGGGAGCCAGACTACTCGCCGTGTATTTGGAGATGATGCGGACTCACCCGAGAAAGGCCCAGGGGCCCTGTTATGTTCTGACTTAAGAGGTCACTTGCTAAATTGTGTTTTTTCCAATGTCGTGGGCAGGAACAATCAGCGATTATCCACGAAATAGCATTGACCAAAGTTTTCAAGCTGCTTCTTCAACACCCAGAGCACCTGCCCGTGGTGGGCAGTGGCAGAGAGCGGCCCCTCCCACGGCCCTGTGAGGGGGACAGAAACGGTTCCCACATGGAAACCCCACTCCACAGACTCCTCTCAGCCTCTGCGGTTGCTCTCCAGATGACAGCCGTGGGCACGGCCGCCTCCAGGGAGCCTGTCCAGCCACAGAGGTGAACTGGAGACTCTGCACTGTCGTGACTGCCATTAACGCTGGACCCCCCCCCCCAAAAAAAAAAAAACCACAAACACAAAAACAAATTGAAAAAAAAAAAACATTGGAAATTCCCTAATTAAAATAGTGGCAAAAGTGCATTAAAGGCAAAGAAAAACAACTGAATGTTCAGGCTGGATCTTTACATGCACAGCCTATCAGTGACTTTAACAGACTCTGTGCCTTCAAGACTCGAGTTACTTTTCCTCAGCATGGGCAGCGGGAGGCCTGGAACCCCCCAGGTCACAGCCGTACCGCTGAGAAGGCTAACCCTTTGCAGGGCGGGCAGGAGAACGCACTGATTTTTCCTCATGTTTCTACACTGCTGGGTCGACAGTTACTTCCCGCCTGGGGCACCTTGTCCTGTGTCTGTGACCCATTTGTTGGAAGCATTCCACACGGGGGAGAAGTTTGGAGAGCGTCACATCGTCTGTTTCCCTGTTGGGAGTTTTAGCACATTGCAGGCTCTTGGAAGCCCTCCACTTAAAAGAAGGAAAACGAAATCCTCATTTAACTTATTTAAACTGATACCAAGCGTGTGTGGCCATACCCATCTAAATTCTAGTTCAGTCCTCAGGACCATTATTCTGTTCTGGAACACATTTTGGGAAGTGTTTAAACCAAAGAGTACAGTTATTGTTTTTGTTTTTTTTAAGGTTTTTTAATTTTTTTAAATAATCTCTGCACCCACCGTGGGGCTCGAACTCACAACCCCGAGATCAAGAGTCTCATGCTCCACCAACTGAGCCAGCCAGGCACCTTGGGAGTACAGTGTTTTAATTGCTTATCCAACAGCGTGTGGGAAGTCCTAAAACCTCCTCACTGCTAATTTGGGAAAGAGTGAGTGAGCACGTGGGATTTCACCCATGTGAAAACCCAGAACATTCCTAGAGGCACGGAGGTCTTGGGTGTTTGTTCAGCTCTGGAAAGCTGCAGTCCCGGGACTGCTCTGGGGCAGACATCTGCCCCGTGGCCCCCGACCCCCAATTCCCACAGAGCTCCAGGCCGGAATTACAGCTCACATTATAGATCACCTGAAATTAGACAACACACTTTCCTTATGTGTCCTTTTTAATAACTGTGTACTTTCATTTTCTCATTTCAAGTAATTGTAGAGAATGCTTATCCCTGCTTGAATCCCTTGCATTTAGCATCTTTTCCACACATGTGTTTTTATGTATTCCTGCAAGCTAATTACACTTAGGAACGTTCCCCGACTTTTTCATTGCAGTGTGATAGTGGATGGAGAGAACGTGTCTTTCAGTGCTGGTGCTTTTATACATCTTGAATTTACCGATGGACATAAGAATATAATAAATGGAGGCTTCTTTCTCTTTTGAAAGTTGAGAAATGAATCATCATCTTCCTTATATTTAATATTTATTATTTACTCTCTGCCAAACTGTACACTAATTGCACTCTGTGCATTATCTTCTTTAACCTGGACTTTCCCCCCGACCTGATGAGACAGGCATTAAGCAGGAGTAGAGGCCTCAAAATGCCAAGTTGTGTTGGTTTCCATGTTACGTGAATTTCTCGGGGAGAGAGAGTGTATTGAATGGATTTGATTTTAATCAGAACTAAGGGATACTTGGAATCAGAATGATATTCAGCATATGGTGCCATAGAAATGAATGTGTTATTTTCAGTGTTGTTTCTAAGTAAAATCTTTAGTTTACTTAAAGCCACACTACCTACCACCCAGGGGGGCGGGGTTGGGGGG
The DNA here is from genome assembly GCF_004348235.1 of Phoca vitulina. NCBI lineage: Eukaryota > Metazoa > Chordata > Mammalia > Carnivora > Phocidae > Phoca > Phoca vitulina. The sequence goes on along the minus strand of NW_022589704.1, from coordinate 5,083,487 downwards.
CAAGGAGAGAAGATCTGCTGCAAGAAGCAGCACGCTCTGTGCATCGTGGATGGGAGGCAGCCCCGCGCCGTCGGAGGACACACAGCCTCGATAGGGCACTTGGATACTGCAGATCAGACGTCACCACTGAGAAAATCTGTAAGCTGCCCAGAGCCAGTGGGAAGCCCTCTGCTCTCCTCCCGTCGATGCTGTGGCTCTGTGTCGGGACCATGCTCTCTCCACGCGGCTTATCCATGTTTGTCCTTGTTGTGCTTCGTTCTTTCTCTCCCTGATCTCTTCTCTCCCTTGCCCATCGCCCAAAAACTCCATTGTGCAAATTGACTCGGAGATGGGGCTTGATAAAACACTGCTGTGTCGCCCTCCCAGCCTCCGCTCAGCGGTGTTATTAGCTCTTGCTGATTATCTGGCTGCGCGAGCCGAAGCTGCCACCGCGTCGGGCTTGCAGGGGTGCGGAGATTAACTGGGGGCTTTCCAGCCGTTTGTCACGCAAATAGCGGTGCCAGTAAACTGAAAAACGATAAATCATTTTTCTCAAGATTGAAACCTTTTATCAGTTGTTTCAGTTTCATTATTCAATCAACGATTAGCAGCCAGCTGTCGTCACTTGGTCAACCCACCGAACGGCTCCCGGTCCCCGGCCCCTGACGTGCGGGCCCCTTCCTCCTGCCTGTCCTCTTGCTGGTCACCGCCACCGGACAGATGACAGATAGCGAGGTGTCTGACGGGCATCTCCTAATTTCCGAAAGTTAGGCTTTGACATGCAGTTGCTTTCTACTGCGGCTGTGAGATCGGTAAATGGGTGGGCATTTTTCTTTTGCCTCCCAGGGGGTGTTTTATTTAAAATCTTTGTGCCTCTTCATTTAAATGTCAACCGTCTTGATTAGAGAAGTGAGGTGGTGGTGTTCGTGCTCACACCTGAGTCCCTGATGTCAGTGTGAGCGTGTGATAGAGCCCTTTGGCTGCCCGGTCCAGAGCCCAGTTCATCTGGAGGGAGGACGGAGGGTGGGGCCTGCGGTCCGCGTGTGTGCCCGCCCAGACAGAAGTCAGTGTATGCTGATACTGGGGTTCGTGGGAAGCAAAGGCGTTCTAGAATGTTGACAAATCATGGTCATCAGAAGGGGCCTGCAAATATTTTAAAACCCGGGGGCTACTAAGAGAGAAAGATCTTTGCCCACTTTTTTTTCGCTTTTTCATTCAAGTCTAGTCTATCAGAAAATATAATTCTACCACTAGCTAAATGTAGAAGAGGGAAAAAACCACTTAGTGTATTTATGTGTCATCGAGACCCTACCTGATTATTCTGTTGGAGCTCTACTTGGCCAGGAGTGGAGGGGTGTGTTTGTGTGCACGCACATATGTGTGAAGACTTTAGGGAAGACTCTTTTTTAGAGAGAAAAAGAGAGAGCATGATTGGGGAAGGGGCAGAGGGAAAGAGAGAGCCCTAAGCAGGCTCCACACCCAGTGCAGAGCCCAGTACTGGGCTCGATCCCACGACCCTGTGATCAAGACCTGAGCCGAAATCAAGAGTTGGATGCTGAACCAGCTGAGCCACCCAGGTGCCCATAGTGAACTTTTTTTTTTAAATTTATTTATTTATGTTAGAGAGCACAAGTGGGAAGGGCAGAGGGGGAGAGAATCTCAGGCAGACTCCGCGCTGAGCACGGAGCCCAACATGGGGCTCAGTCTCACAACCCTGAGATCACGACCTGAGCTGAAACCAAGAGTTGGACGCTCAACCAACTGAGCCACCCAAGTGCCCCAAGACTTTTTAAAATACTATAATTTTAGAAATAATTCTGAATTATATTTCTACTACTTTCAAAAATATTTCCATACCATCTTAAGACTAATCTGTATTTTTTTCCTTGGTAGTACATTTTTGTGGGGGCTGTGACTGTATTCTGTGCCTTCAGTTCCCGTAGCATCAACAGTCAAGACAACTGCATACAATATGTGACTAGTGGTTTGTCACATGTTGATACCTGTTAAGTTGTCCAACTTAATGTTTAAGAAGAAGTAATTTGGAGAACTTCTCCAGCTTCCCCAGTGTAGTCGGTCTCCAGGATAACCAGTAAAAACCTCCCGTACTTGCTAACTGGAACACTCACGGCCCACTCAGTCAGAAGCTTCTGGTCTCCCCTGTGGATTGTACCAGTCCAGTCCCATCTGTTGAGATCCCTCTCCTCCGCCCTTCCTTACCATCTTCCTCACACGCGTGTGTGAGACACTGTGTTTGCACACCCACCCCCACCCCTACGAGGGAGTTCCTGGCTCTTGTTGAAAAAGAGTTTCATTTTCTCTTCATCAGAGATTCTTGGCCTTTGAGGGTGGAACTCCTTGCATTCTCCTGTCCTTCGTGGATGAGTGGCTAACTGGAAGAAAGCAGTGGAGGTTCTGAGAACTAATACAAAAGGTCACTAGGAAATTATTCAGATAGCACTTCAACCAGCATCTCCCTCACTCGTGCCTCCATGCTGTTTGAGCTTTTCTTTCTGTGGATCCACATACTTTGCTCGGTCTCGATCTTGTGCACGCAGGAAGGGGAGGACGGTGGCACGCACTGAGGCCGACTTCGTGCCCCTCTTGGTGCTGTGTCCCCTTCACCCCTCGTGGCAGCCCTGGGATGGGGGAGGAAGGGGACCGTGGCACTCTGCCCCGAGTCACCCCCTGGCCACCCTGTGCCTCTGCCAGACGGGGTGGCCTGGGTTCCTGAGCACCAGCTTTCCCGCCTCACCCCTTTTCTCTGTTGTCTGTTACGTTACCTTGCACCCACACCCCTGGGGGGGGCGGATTCGCCATGCCAGTTGGTTGGGCCACTGACCCACTGAAACCCACCACACCCTGTGACCACATCTCCTCGATGAAGGGAACAGTCTGTTGCCATCCTGATACTTTTTTCTTGGCAGTTTGCATGTCCTCCATACTCTACAAAATATCACTTTTTTCCCAAAAAAATTTAGAAAAAAACAAATAATAAAAGAAAACCCCCAAAGAATTCATATATGGTATAGATTCCTATGTCTCATATTCGTTTATGAAACTGGTTGAAAACCATAAGGCCGTGAACTCAGTACTTCTGTGAAATGAGCCACTTTAGTATTCCTTTTTCTTGCTGTTGGTTTGGGGTTTTTATATATGAAATGGGCTTCTGTGAGAATAGCTGATTGCACCTCATATCTTGTGCCCAAGTAAAACATATCTATTTGGGACAATATTTTGTAGACGTACTTGTGATTACATATTTGTTTTTCCTACATAACTCTATCAGTATTCCTGTGTGTAAGAAAAGGTGCTGATTTTGTCTCCTGACACTTGGGAATCTGCGTTCAGAGCCTCCCAGAGCAGGTAACTTCCCATAGCTGTGCCTCCCTGAATTTCACGAGACCAGCTTAGCATGACTCTGGTCTTTAATTTTATTAAACTCTTCCACTTTTAGTTAAAAAGGTGAGTTTCTTGTGCTGATTACAAGCAAAGATCTAAATTTAGCATGGGGGCAAACATTTTTTCTCAATGGATCAAACTCATTTGCTGATTCTTACAATTAATCCTGAAAATTCACTGGAAGATTGTTCAAACATGGTACACTTTTGTTACATATAGGTTGTAATTCACTAAAGGGGAAAAAACATAATTTCAGGTCAGCAATTCCAAATGAAATACAAGGAGACAGCGTAGTATCCATAAGAGCTGGCCCTGGTGAATTGCTGCCTCTAGAGAGCATTAGTTCACAAACTTACCCCGAAACTCATGTTCACAATCAGAAATTAAACAGCGCATCTCAGCACAACCACCAGGTGGAGCAGGCTTTCAAGTTGGTAAGGGTTTCCAGAGCTAGGGCTCCTGGGTGGCTCAGTCTGTGAAGCATCTGCTGTGTGCTCAGGTCATGATCCCAGGGTCCTGGGATTGAGCCCCGCATCAGGCTCCCTGCTCCGCAGGGGAGTCTGCTTCTCCCTCTCCCACTCCCCCTGCTTGTGCTCTCTCTCTCTCTGTCAAATAAATAAAATCTTAAAAAAGTATTTCCAGAGCACGTGTGACACATACTGTTCATGCCACACAAAGATTTCAAATTGTCTTTAATTTATAAAAGTTGATTTAGTGAGAATAAGTCATATATTACAATGAGATAATAGTTTCCTCTGTACATATTCCAAGCTACAGAATAATCCCTTCCCTTGGTAATGTTACTCTTCGCATTTCATTCTGAGGAAACAATTAAAATGACCGGGAGAAAAATATTCATATTCCTGCCCACAGATGTTTATTATAGTATTACAGTATTTTAATAGACTTTATTTTCTAGAAAAGTTTTAGTTTCTAGAGAGACTTCTAGAAAAAATGAAGAGCTATTGCAGGTAATTCCCAAATGACCTCCGCACAAACACACGTGCACACACAATTTCCCTTATTATTTACATCTTTAATTAGTATGGTGTATTGATGAGGCAACATTGATACGTTATCATTAACTTAAGTCTGTACTTTTTTTGGATTTCCTTCGTTTTTACCTGCTGCTATCTCTGCTCCAGGATGCCATTCAGAATACCACACGACACGTAGCTGTCGTGTCTCCTTAAGCTCCGCCTGGAGCTGGGACGTTTCCTCAGACTTTTCTTGTTGATGACCTTGACAGTTTTGAGGAGTGCTGGTCAGGTATACTGCAGGATCCCCTGCTGTTGGAATTCATCTGATGTTTTTCTTAGGATTAGTCTGGGGCTGTGGCTTTGGGGAGGAAGACCACAGAGGTAATGTACCATTTTTGGGGGGCGCCTGGGTGATTCAGTTGGTTAAGCATCCCACTCTTGATTTCAGCTCAGGTCGTGATCTCGGGTCATGAGATCGAGCCCTGCATCGGGCTCTGTACTTGGCACAGAGTCTGCTTGTCCCTCTCCCACCCCCTCTGCTCCTCCTCCTCTCTCTCTCTAAAAATAAGTAAATAAAACCTTTTTTTTTTAAGTGCTGTTTTTATCACACCCCTCTCAAGGGCCCCTGTTCCTGCCGCCGTTTATGACCACTAGTGCTGACCTTGATCACTGGGTTGAGGTTGTGTTTGTAGGGTGCTCCTCTGTGAAGTTACCCCTGCCACCCTCCCACCCCCACCCTGTCCTCATGGGGAGGAAGCCTCTTGGTCAGCCGTCACTGAGGAGTGGGGAGTTACCCTCCTCTTCCTCTAGGGTCGGGTATTGACATAAATTATTTGGGGTTCTTCCGCATGGAAGCTTTGTCTCTTCTTCCCATTTATTTATTCACTTATTTCTTTACATCTGCACAGACTCTTGGATATTTCTTTTTTGCTTATTTCCATGCTCAGATTGTTCCAACTTCGGCCACTGGAAGTCCTTCCCATTGGCTCCTGTGCCTTTTGTCACCTGCCCCACGCCCCCAGCAATGTAGGATGGGTCTGCTTGTTTGTTTTAGCGCTTCCTTACTTCCTAGGACCACACAATGCCCCAGGCTCATCTTGTGCATTTCCTGCCCCAGGCCTAGAATGAGCCACTTCGAGGAGCCCTGGTTCTTTTCGTTGGAGAATGGTATTGGAAACTGAGATCTGTGAGCTAGATTTGCTTGTTATGACTGGTTGTCATTTCTCCTTGGCTCTGTCCGCAGACACAGTAGAGAAGAGAGATGTACGTGGGTATCCTAATGTGTCTGTACCCATATCTGTAAATACTTCTATATGTGACCATCTGTATCTATATTAAGTCAACAGAAGATAGTATTTTTAGTAGCATGAAACTGGAAATAACTAAATGCTTAACAATAAGGATCAGTTACAACTACAATATGCTATAACTCCATGATGCAACTGTTAAAAAGGATAATTTTGAAAACTATGGTAACTTAACACCTTGCATTCAGAAGTAATACAGGTCTCTGCAGAAGCCATACCTGTAAGTGGGGTAATTATGCACGTATAGGATAAGAACTTTAAGAGGACAATGGGAAGGATAGTCAGATGGCTCATGGTTTATTCTTATTATTAAACTACCATGAAATTAACTTCGCTTCTGAAATAATATTGAAGCAGTGTTCCAGTACGTTCTTGCTTGAGGCTGAATAAAGTGGGTGTATTTAAATTATTCTTACAGAAAGAAATGAGACCTCTGTTGTTACTCTGCTGTGTAAGTACAGCCTTCTCCCAGGCCCTCCTGAGATAATCATGACCTTGTTTGTTCACTCAGAGGAGCCAAGGGGCAAGCTGCAAAGTTGGAGAGTTCTGGTCAGAGCAGTTTTATGGAAAGCAGTGTGTTAGTGTTTCAAGGCAGGCGTGTCCACAGCAGCAAGAAGAATCAAAAGTTTAGAATTCTCCTGTTTTCTGCTCTGATCTTTGTACCCCATTGCCTAAACAAATACCCACATATCTCACAGCTTCCGTGGTTTCCAAAGCCACAGATCAGAATTCTGTTGGGAATTTCCGGGGAAGTTCTCCTGAAATGCCAAGGGTTACAAATGTTTCCTAGAAGATATTTTCACTAGTCTTCTCTGATTCAGATGGCCACATCTAAGGGGACTGTGACGGACAGAATAACCCTGAAGTGTCCTGTTTCACTCAGGCAGGTGTAGGAAGTCAACTACAAAGATGGTAGATCAAATGCGGCGTCTGCCATTGTGGAGGCTGGTGGTCCAGTGATCACAGCCCCTCAATTACAGCCCTGTGAGGGAGCGCGAGCAGCTATCATTAAATAATTATGCCTTTGATTAGTTGCTTTAACTGGTCATCGTCTTTGAAATATGATAGCACAATTTAAAGTTTTATTAAAAAACTATTTTTTCTGGAATTGTTGAGAAAGAATTTATGTAAAAAAATAAAAAATCCAAAGAAAAGCCTGCAATACATTCTCTTGGAGGAGATTGAGAAGAAAAAAAGAAGAAAAAAGGAAAGCAGGGGTGGGGGGCGGATGAATGTTTCCCATTATCACTCCTTCCGTGGTAAGAAGCTCAGGCAACCCGCTGCCCAGCCTCCCCCTCCCTCCCAGGGTGGTGGCCCCTCGCCTGCTCTCGGCTTCCCCGAGCCCTGAGCTGGTCCTCCAGGGCTGGCCCTCGGAGAGGGGCCAGGAGATGCGGCCGGGGCAGAACCCTTGCCCCATCGCGCTTGCCCGTGTGAACACAGTTGAACCCATCTCACAAAAGGTGTATTTCGTACACACATCAAGCAGCTTGGCAAAACTCATTTGAACCTCATTTTGTCTTAAGTGAGAATTTGGTTTGCTTCTTGTTCCTGTTTGGAATGCCAAGTATCCAATCCTGTAATACGAAGCGCCGTTTACAGAGTAACTAGACCTAGAAAAATCTGGGGACCAAGCAGTGGGCATCATGCCCGTTGTCTGTTCTCGTAGCCCAATCATGAAGCCACGGGGCCCCATTGTCAATAAGATCCTAACAAGTCACCCCCCCCCCGCCCTCCCTCCCAAAAAAGCCTTTCCTTCTCAAAATGAACAGCTGCTCCATGAAGACAGGGAAAGAAGTTAACATTATGCATTGACGTGTTTCCAGTCTCCATCTGAGAATGTGCCAAACCCAAGATCTACACACAGATTTATCATGAAGGTGTGCTCAACTTCAGCTCTTATTTTATTCTAGTCCCTGTTAAAAGTCATCCTCTCGGCATCGTACTGAAATACCCAATTAATTTTGGGTGCACTTGAACCCTGGCTCTGCAACACAGTGTGTTTCTAGGCCACGAGGAAAGCCAGCTCTCTACCTAATTGGAACTTCTGGTTTTATGGCGTATCCCGGAGCTTTCGCTTAGTTTTTATTTTTGCTGTTTTCTGGGGTTAATGGTATTTTCTGTGCGCATCTGCATTAACCACTATGCAGAGGCCCTCGGCAGCTTGCATCTCCTAGCGGTGTTAAAGAAGCCACCACTATGGAAATGTATTTGCTATCAAGAAAGCCATTATGAGTTATTGGAAATTGAGTTAAAATTTTATAATTAAGGGTCAGTGACTTAATTTCAGGGTTTCCTTTAGTTGGGTATTTTATCTTCTGCGTTCTGGAGCTCCCAATTACGAGAAGAACGCCAGTCTTGCTAGAAACTGGTAACGATGAAGTTCTTTTGCTTTCTGAACATACGTCCTATATTTGCCTGGCCTCCGGTTTTGTTTAATCCTCTCAAAGGCCCTTTTAATGGACATTTCAACATGACTACTTCTCTGTGTGGCAGCGTCTAGGAAGCGACCATTATGTCAAGCCCCTTCACAGCTCAAGGAGTGAGTTCCCATCGCGTAGGAATCTTCAGGGTTGCATCTTATAAAAAAAAAAAAAAAACCACTACCTTTTTATAAGAGAACAGAACATTTACACAGTCTTGTTGAGCAAATGAACGTTTAAATGGCCAGCACAAAAGAAATCTCCAATCTCTAACCTCACAATGAAATCGCCACCAACAAAAGATCACGGGGTGCCGGGCGCACGAAACTGGAAGTGACACAGAACCCCGGCCAGACCCACGGCCGCCTGCTGGGGCTCCTGGGGGATGCTCTTTATCCGGCGTCCGGTCCTCAAGGCTCTGAGGAGCGCCCCCCCCCCCCCCCCCCCGCGTACAAGTGGCATTCATACCGATGGCATCTTGAAAAATAAATAAATACACGTCTGGTGTGGACGGGGAGCGGTGCTATCTGACAAGGTTATCATTTGACTTCTCTAAGAGGTACAAGTTTACAGCCCCTCGTATGAATGGAGGGGGTTATTTGTTTCGTTCGGAGACAAGACATTCTTAGGAATGAGTGACACACCTTCTCCGACCCAGCCCTTCCTCCGTGTAGGTAAAAAGATCCTATTAGTTCTCATAATTGATTCTGAGGGCTACAGCGTGCCTCATTTAGCCGGCCCTGTTTGGTTCATGCCAGGGATGTAATTCATGCGCACTTGAACATCCAACATGGCTGACAAGGCTTGGACATACAACCTCACGGCTGCATCATTTTTTAATCAGCTATCTGAGGAATATTTATCTAATCAACAAAGAGCGCTGTCAGAAGGAGACCAGAGGTGACATTAATATAAGTCTGTGGTCTCCTGGTACAATGATGGAGGAAGAGTTTAGGATAAAGCCCTGCTCGTTTGAGCATGCCAACAGACTAAGGAGTATTTTTATTCCACTTGTAAAAAGCTAGTCAGAAGATGCTCCTGTTGGAAATCTGCTGCGTGTGATCAGTTCTCAGGCATTCGCTCACAAGCTGTAGTTAAAAAAAATATATATATATACACAAGAATTCTTTTTTTTTTGCTTAGAGAAACAAAATAACAAATTTTCCTTTAAAATAAAATTTCTAAGTCCCTCATGATCGTGTGAACTCCTATGAAAAGGTATAGCTTACAAAAATGAGATGTGTCATAATTGGGAGTTGTTAACTCTAAATGATTCCATCTACTCTAATTTAGTAGAAAGCCATAATTTGCACATTTTCCCCCTCATTCACTCTCCTTTGAAAAGATCGTGACTGTCTGTTAATAATTACGAGTTGAGTGTTTTGTGCCATACCGCATTTTGGACACCCGGACACAGAATTCATCATTTATAACTATCAGACCTTATCTTAAAGAAATATCCTGTGAATTGAAGTTTATGCCAGCCTCCCTTCCTTAGATGTATGACTCAGGATAAGCAGCATTCGAGAGCCGGGTGGGTTGGGTCACAGCCACCCCACCTGCCAATGTGGTCACCCACTACCGAAGAAAATCAGTCACCTCCGAATGTGCATCTCCGTGGGGCAGCTTTCAGGAAGGGCGTGTCACTCGCCCTCCGGAGCGCATATGCTCCTACACTTGTCATCGTTAGGATTTGGGTACCAGAGACCGCAGTCACCTCTCTTTGCCTTTCTTTGTAATTAGAAGATTACCTTATAAATTCACTTGCTAATGTGAATCAGTGCTTCTTCGGTGCTCCGATACCAGAGGGCTCGTTGTTAATTTTAGGGGGGAGTCCACAATGCCACTGTTATTAAAAGGCAGTAAACTTTGTGTCATATAGTTCAGAGGATGAGTCCCTACTCTCTTACCCTGTCTTTTTAAAAATTTTGATCATTTTCATCCTTAGGAAATACATTCCAACCGGTATAGTGATGAGTTCCATGACCTTCTCTGTTGTAATTCTCAACCATCAGTGCATGTCCCTCGTACTGCCTCTTGCTGTGGTGTTCACGTAACAGTCTCGTATTCGCCGTGAGCTCACGGTTCACGTTTTGATGCCATTATGGGGAGAATGCTGTCCTGCCGTCGGCTTCCTTTCCCCAGGCCCCGCCGACTCTCCTTCTGACCCAGATTGGGGTTCAGAATGTCCCATTTAATTTGCAGGCTAAACTGAGAAGAGGTCAGTCTCACCATCTGCATTCGGGCTGACCGTTAGTTTGCATTACTTCTTTTTTTTTTTTTTTTTTTTAAAGATTTTATTTATTTATTTGACACAGAGAGAGAGAGAGGAATCACAAGCAGGCAGAGTGGCAGGGAGCGGCAGAGGGAGAAGCAGGCTTCCCGCGGAGCAGGGAGCCCGATGTGGGACTCGATCCCAGGACTCTGGGATCGTGACCTGAGCTGAAGGCAGACGCTTAACGACTGAGCCACCCAGGCGCCCCTAGTTTGCATTACTTCTGAAATTACGTGTTGTAGGGTTGTATGTCCTTTGAGATTTGCATTTGTGTTCCCAACATTTAAGACCGTGCGGAGACATCATGCCATTTAAACAGCCGCACGAGGCACTAAAAACCCTTTAGAGAAGAGACTTGCGTATCCAGTGAGCACACCAGCAGAATGGAAATCATCGATGGTGGCCCACACCCTGCCGCCTTTCTGTCCAGTAATGTGAAACCCTGATATTAAAACAGTAGTTTTGTGAGAAGGAACACTAGTGACAAAATCAAAATAAGTTAGCCTGTGTTTAAATGGAAGAAACTATATCCCTGAAAAATTAAAAAAGAAAAAAAAGTAAATTTTCTCATTAAAATAAAGATAACCCAGAACACTTAGAGGTCTGAACTAGTCCACGGGAAGCCCTCGAGCATCACCAGAAGGAGTGGTCGTGGCACAGGGGGGCGCGAAGCGGGGCCCGGCCGGCGGTGGCAGGCGGACTGCAGTGCTCCCGCATGCGCTCCGTGCAGTGTCTCCGTTTCCCTTAGAAGGGAGCCCGGGCAGCAGCACTGCAAGTACCCGGAGATTTTGTCGATGATAGTGCGATTGTATTTTCTCTTTGAGAAGCTTCTAAACAAGTGGACACAGAGCAGTCAATGCCCCAGGAGACAAATGCCCATATCAGGACCTTGGTATCCTCCAGAAAAAGTCCATTTGTTTAAGGGGAAGAAAAAGGCATGACATTTTACACATAAAATTGATTATTTCATCAATAGGGTAATAGAAAACCCGACTGCGAGCTCACTTCCTGCTTATACATCCATACGATAATGGGAGATCGGAGCATGAAAAATGCAAGGTCCAAAGCAGCCGAGGGAAGAGGTTTGCACAGGAGCGCCCCTCCTCTCCAGAGGGGTGCCCAGCCTAGACTCTGCCTATTTATATGTAAATGTTTGAGAAAGAGGTAAGTTTTATGCTGAGCAGTGGAACCTCTTTTGCAGCTACTACTTCGGGAACTTGTGAAACACGGGCCAAGCCACCAGGGCTTCGTCTGTTGAAATAATTAAACACGCAGTTAATTCTACGAAAGCACCCACTCTACCTGAGGAAGCGGATAAATATTCACCGAACATTTCTAAAGTAAACGTTTGAAAACGGTGACTGTTTGGTTTCCTTTGTCTCGAGGTCCGGCATTTGTGCTGCTGGGCGCCTGCAGCGAGGTTTCTCTGGGGAGCGTGCTGTCACCTGGGACAGACCTGGGCGTGTAGAGGGCCGGGGATCTTCTGCAGGCATGCAGGGTTAAGTCCAGACCCATCTACTGCGGAGGGGCCTGAGTCCCCAACCTTAAATGCCCACGACTGTAGAGGTGACATTTCTTGTTAAATTATTTGTTGGTTTTCAAGCTACAAAGTCATTCTTAGGTGTTTAGTTATGGCTGGCTCTTTTCTCGTTTTAAATCAGATGACAACTAAGTTACCACTCGGTTTTTGCTTTCGTCATTAACATAAAGTTTGCATCCTGAATATACTGTGTGTGTTTCAGAGTTGCGCTTGCTTCCTTAAACGACCCTATTTCTTACACGTAGCTCACATCGTCCCTCCAAATAAACCAATACGCACGGAAGGGCTTGAGATTCAACTCCGGAGCGCAGCTCCTGGTGAGGACCTGGTCGTCACCGTGGGTCACGTGCTGGCCGCCAGAACTGGGCGCACCCTTTGGGATGGAGCGCTTGGGCTCTGACACGACGTTGGGCAAGGACAGCCCGCCCGTCGTAAGTCAGGAATGCGCTGGGGTGCGAGGGACCACCTGCCAGCCTCGGTGTACCTTGTCTCTGGCTCAGTCCGTGAGCCACAGGGTCGGCCTGGTTTCCACAGTGAGCTTCAGACACACCTGCGGCAGTGCAAACACCTGCCTTCCCCAGGTGAGCGAGCGCCTCTTCCCTCCCACATTGAGCAGTTATCCAAAGGCCTGCTGGCAGGTCGGGCCCCTTTCTTTTCTTGGCTGTGGCGGTGGAGAGAGAGGGCTGGTCCGGCATGCCCCTTCCTCGGGAACGCCTCGCCGTTTGTGAAATGTCTCCTCTGAAGGGCTGGCGGGAACCAGCGTCTCTACCACAGCTGTCTGCCATCCTGGGGGTTTGGGGGGCGGGGGGCAGGTGAGTTGAGAACGTGTCCCTGGAGAAGAGTGTCTGAGAAGGCTGGGGGGGGACCCCACCCACCCACCCGCAGTCACTGCACACAGGGTTAAATTCCTTCTGCATTTCACTTCCAAACCCAGGGTTCTTCTGTGTGTAACTCGCTGTTTGTCTTTTTTTTTTTTCCTTGGGCGAGCTGAAAACTTGAGGCGCGTGCTCTTTGGGTTCCTCGGAGCTCCATTCAGAGCCTCCGACAGCCCCCATAGGAGAAGGGACTCCACCCTTTGACGACAGCAAGATGCTCACGGTTTTGCTGGTGCGGGCTACTGTCCCGATCAAAACAGGTCTGGGGAAAAACCGCTTCACTGTTGGCAGCTCTAGGTGTTCTCGACCCACTGGCTGCACCATACGCGTGACCTGCTCACCACCGGGGTCTCTTGATTTGACATGCTCCCTGTGTTTGGCCAAATCAAAGGGCTTATGGCTGCTGGTATCATAGCTCCTTCAAAAGGCACCGCCCGTCGCCAAGGAGAAGGCCGGCTGGCACTGTCTGGAGGAGCCACGTGTCCAGCCCGGCAGGGCGAAAAGGATGCATGGACTTCCTTGCCTGGTGGTTTGATTTTGTGCAAACCTAATGACACTGGCTGGGGCTCCCCCGCCCCCTCCTGAGCTCCGCGGGGGAGGGGGGACAGCGAGGGTGGGTGGGGGGGCCCCGAGGCCCGACGCCCACCTGCCTCCCGGGACGCGCCAGCTCGGGGCTGACGTCACAAGCTGCTTTGACATTTCTTTTCTCCCCTTTTCATTTGTTTTCTTTTCCTTTTTGTTTTCTCTCTTTCCCCCCGCTCCCTCCCCCTGCTCTCGGGATGCAGCCAAACGCAAGGCTTGGAAACTAAACCGTGTTGGTAGCCTGCGAAATATTTACAGCAGCGGCAGCACCAACACTGAAGGTAACGCCGCGCGCCGCCCGGAGCCGCATGCCCCCTCGTTGTGTCCGCGGACTCATCCCCGCCGTCTCGCCATCTCCCGTCCGTGTGCTTGGTCTTGCCATTCATGTTCCTTTCAGCTTACTTAAATTCTGACCTTTCGCTTCAGTCCTAGAGTAGCGATGTTTAAATTACTTCAGAAACCTATTTTCTCCTCTTTTTTCTTTCCCTTTATACATGCGGGCACTCAGTGTAATATTTCCCAAGTTATTACAGTTTTTAAAAGTGTGAGTATCAGGTGTAATGATCTGTAGCCAAATACAATAGTGTGCCGTGACATTTAAGTAACAGTCTTAATTTGTTTTGTGGACGCATACTCCATAATGCTCCGTGCAGCTCTAATCCAGAGGCAGCCAGGCCCGGGTCATTTGCATGGGCTGCTATTGTTGTAAATTCAGTATATTGTTGTGTTTCTAAAGGTCGTCTGGTGCCAAAGTTCACAAATTGACTTGCGTTGCTTTTTCCACTGGAGACAGCCGCCACTGCTTTTGTATAATAGCAGATTGAATTTTTCCCACCTTCATTTGAACAACACAATTATAAATTGCCTTTTTTTTTTTTATGATTACAAATGTCAAGGGTCAGAATTATTTTGATGCCAGGCAGAGGAAAACCACCATCAGCCCAAGCGCTTGTAAGGGAGGCTGGTGCACAATGCGTACGATGCAAAATAGGTCACAATCCAGCGATCTTGGTATAATAGGGGGACATTTTTTTTCACTTAAGTGCAAGCCAAATGGGTCAAGTAATCGCAAGCTCGTGCCCTAACACTAATTGACTTATTTGGGGATGATTATAACTGTAATATTTTTCTTAATGTCACTGTTTTCTGGGCTGTTGATTTTAGCGATTGCCAAGCAGCGGCATTAAATCTCTTGTAAATTTTAAATTGCACACTATTTCTGTAAACAAGTCCCTCTCTTCACATCCCGATCATTAACCTTTGCTGATTTATATCACCATCCTCTTTTTCTTCCTTCCACAATTACTCCTGTCTTGCCGCTGAAAGCCCTGCTCTCAGCCAGGAAAAAAAAAATGAATCTGGAAAACAAAACTACATTTTCACGATGGCTTGTTAAAGACCTGTTTTTTAATAATGATTTTTTTTTCATTCCTCAAGGGGAAATTGTCGTCTGTTAAGGTACCAGTGGAGCTTGACCCCCCCTTGGTATCTTCTTTCAAAGCATTCAGTCAAGAAAGACAAAACGAGAGGGAAAAATAATAGAATTTGAGGAACAGTCACACGCGATATCATTTTTTGTCGTATTTTTAAGGGTGTTAAATATATTCGTTCACTATTTAGTGTTAGTTTTTCGACTTAGGCTGCATATCATTTCTTTTCCCCGTGTCCTTTTCAAATATGTTTTTCTTTTGTGTGTGTGTATGCATTTGTCACAACAAATTTGTTGATTGACTTCCGGCCTTTAAGAAAAAAAAAAAAAAAGGTGACGTCTGGTTTTCCATGTGGTCATATACAAAGTTGGGGGACAGTGAGGAAACAGTTCCCTGGGACTTGCTGACAGCCCTTCCTGGAGACAGTGGTGGGCTGTAGCCCACGACAGCTGTGACGATGTGCAGAAGTGGGAGCTTCTCACCTTGACCAAGCAGGTAATCTGCGGCGTCTGCCCTGCCCAGCTCCCCTGGCTGGGGACCGACAGCGGTGTGTGCTCCTCCCTGGGGTCCGTAAATACAGATAAGGCTGCATCTCAGGGCCCCTCAGTCGACTGCCAACAGCTACTGAAGGCAGTCCCAGGGATACTGGAGCAAATAATGACCACAGAGCCAATCCTCCCTCCCATTTTCTCTCATTTCCATTCAGCGTTGAGTTACATTTGTGAATCTTCAATTAAGTGACATGATCATTCTTCATTTACTTTGGGTTTAAGATAATTCTGTATGCACGCAATCTCATTTCATACCACTTTTAGTCGAGTATTCCTGAATCCGTATAATTACATAAACTATCAAAATGCCTTTCTGACCTCGTCTTTTGCTATGTGATCTCATCACATGTCCTCTGTCTATAAAATGATCCTCTATGAAAATTCACACCCTGAACATTCCAAGGTTCGTGTCACCTGAGGCCTTGAGTGTTCTGCTAAACATGCCCATCCCCAGGCGGAGTATTTTTTTAAAGCGGTCCATTTGTGTAATGTATTTATAGGTGCCTCCAAAACACCAAAAGTACAGTTGACTCCCGAGATCCCTGGGGAGAGAGTTGGAACCTGAGTTTCGGGCGTTAGGGGAGGGCACACACCGTGAGCCAGGCGCCGTGCGAGGAGTGTGTTTACTCCTCTGAGCAGTCCTCAGCATGACCCAGGACAGGGGCACCCACACCTCCCTTTCCAGATCCAGGGAGTGCAGCTCAGGTGTTACGGGGTGTTGCCTGGAGGCTCAGGTTGGCAGGAGACAGGCAGGATCAGGATTTGGACCTGGTGATCTCACTCCAAAGCCCTTTTTCTCCTGTGTCTACTCTTTCCCGATCCCTGGCCTGCATTATTTCAGCAAATCCACACAGTACCCTGCTGGTAGGTATCCTGTTGGAGATGGGAAATTGGAGTTCGGGAGGCAGAACGCATGCCCAGATAGCTCAACTCCAGGACCTGCTCCTGGATCCTCATGGAAAGGGTCAATGGATAGTTGTTGGGAGCGGATAAGACAAATTATCCAGAACTAATGACGGAAACACACAAGATTAGAAAACAAACAAAAATATGCTCTCTTCCACTTTTTTCAGTCCATCAGGGTTAGTTATCTCGGAAACCCAAGATGGAAACCTGATTTTTATGTATATGTCTGATATTGGACTATTTTTTATATCGCTGTTACTTTATAAAAATTCTACTCTTTGCCAAGGTTGGTGAAATTTAAGTTTCTTCAACAAGAACGAACTTTCATTCTGCCGTCTCAGAGGTTTGTGAAATGGGACGGAAGATCTGTTGATGATGGGATTCTCCAGTCCGTCGCTGCCTCCGAGCCCAAGGGAGAACGACCTCCACGTCAGGCGGCGGAGGCCAGACTTGGAAATGTTCAGGTCCATGGTCAGCGTCTTTCCAAGGAAGAACAGAGAGGGCTGAGCAGAAGGTGGACGCTGTGTCAAGATGTGGAAGGAGGGAAGGAGGGCCTGTCGGATCATGTGTAAGCAGCAACACCCCAGAGCGGGGCCGCACAGCATCCCTGCGCTGTCTCCCCGCACACCCAGAGACAGGTGGGATTATCATCCCCTGCGAGACGGGGGAACAGAGGGACTCTTCCAGGACATGTGATAAAGCATAAATGGGTAAAGGAGAGATGTGTTGGAGAACAAGGGGTGTTTCTTGGGGTGCCAGGCCCACCCACATTTTGTGAGCTGAATAAGCCACTTTGTACTATAGGTGATGCTCACGCCCAGGACCCAGCCAGGTTCAGTATCAGCCTGAGTCCCCGTTCAGCCCTGTCTCAAGTTGCAGTTCTGTGGATCTGGGACTTGCCCCAGAGACGGGCCTGTGAAACCTGTTTGCATGGCCTCCCTGCACCACAGTGGGCCAAACGGAGGCACCCAGAGGTCCCCGGCACTGTGGTCACAAACAGGCCCCACGTAGAGAAACACAAGCCTTTTGAAGAGCACCAGCCAGCTCGCCTGCTTGCCTTGGACCTCCATCTGTGTCCCTCCTGCACTGGATGAGCGGGACAGTCCCTGTCCACCACCCGGTGCTCCCGGTTGTGGTGCTGAGACATCCATCTCCTTCAGGTCGAGGCAAACAGATGACAAGTGCATGCTTACGCACTCACACCTGACACAGTGACGAGCTTGCCGGGTCTCGGGTCCCTGCCCTGCATGGGTCTGGGGCAGAGGGAGAGGGGATGGGCTTGCAGTCAGTCCAGGGATGTTGGACAAAGACCCTGGCACAGAGTGAGGGAAGATTCGTTCCAGAGGAGGCCCGGGGTGCCCTGCAAGATAGTGGAGAGCAAAGCTCCATGCGGTGGAGGGGGTCGGGAAAGGCTTCGTGGTCTCCGGGACTCAACAGGAGCCACAACGGACTGCAGCGCTGAACATTTTGCTGGCATCCTGCATCCCAGCAATCCTGGGGCGGGGGGGGGGGGGGGGGGGGCGTATCCTCCACATTTTACAAAAGGAGAAACTGAGGCATGGGGAAGGGCAGTCCCGTGCCCCCAGAAAGCACCCTGACAGGTGGACCCTGCACGGGGCCTGAACCCTGGACGGGGGCTCCGTAACAAGCGTGGGGCACACAGAGGCTCGAGCAGAGAGGTGTAGACATGTAGACGCCCTGCTCGGGCCGCGACCTCCGTGGACAGCCCTCACCGCAGGGAGGGAGACGAGGCTGCTGTGCCGTAGCTGGTGTGATCTCTTGTTGTGTTCTTCTGTGATCTCTGGGTCCAGCCCCAACCCCCGGACGCCATCGTCTGAGGCTGCCTTCGACACTCAGACACAGGGCTCTCCGCTCTAAGTCACTTCGGATACTTGCGGTCCCACGGTGATTCTCGATGAGAAAGTCTGCAGACCCTGTGTTTGTGAGCGGCAGTGTGGACAGTGCTTCTGAGCCCCAACTCGTGAGCCAGATGGTCTGGGTCCAGTTCCGGAGTCTCCACGGCACCTCGGCCCCCTGTCTGCAGGCCGGGGAGACGGTGCGTTAACATACCCAGAGGCAGGTCGCTCAGCATCCACACCCGCCGCTGCCAGTCCCTGCCTCGTGTCAGGAGCGCCACGGATCCTGTCATCAAGGAAAACTCAGGGCTTGAGAAACACGGACGTGGCGAGGAGCAGAGGTTCAGCAAGAGATGTTTCCCTGAAAGTGCAAGAGGGGATTTGAAATCAAGCCTCCTTTTTTCCAGACTTTGAAAGCTACCCCTCCCCACTCTGTTCACTGTCATCCTCAAAGGAGTCACCAAATATAGACATTTGGCTCTGGGAATAGACACGCCTGAGCCGATCCCAGTTCTGCCAGTTCCCAGCTGTGTGGGTTCCGATGCCCTGCTGGGTCTCTCCTGCCCCTGCCTCGTTTTCTTCCCCCAGAATGAAGACAATGAAACCTACCTCGAAGGATGATGGGAGAAAAAGCGAACTGACACGCACAAAGCCCTGACCTCAGAGCTGGGCCCATGGTCGGGGTGACCCCAGGGCTCACTGTGAAATTGTTAGAAAGACTTATTTAATAGGAAAATAACTCCAAGAACAGTCTGCGGAGAGTGTCCCTGGCACCATTTTTCCAGCCGGGTGAGTTAGTTGAGGGCAGGACCAGCCAAGGCAGGCACTGGTCGGTGATGAGTGGCACAGATCAGGAACTTGTGCAGATAAATTAAGATTGGAGAGACCCTTTCAAGGGAAGTAACTCCAGAATTGACTTTCTGGGGAGAGAAGCGAGGTTGCTTGTCTTTCCAGCCCTCGACTTTTCAAAGGGTGACCGAGACACTGTCGACCAGCCCCGTGAGGAGCAGTAGCTGGGGGCATCCCCGGGGGCAGCGCAGGGCCCGCCCGGCACGGCAGAGCCCGCACACTCCGTCCACCAGATCGGGGACCCTGGAAAGTGATGAACACAAGTTAGAATG
This sequence comes from Phoca vitulina, assembly GCF_004348235.1. Lineage (NCBI taxonomy): Eukaryota > Metazoa > Chordata > Mammalia > Carnivora > Phocidae > Phoca > Phoca vitulina. The sequence continues at coordinate 5,064,263 of NW_022589704.1, read as the reverse complement.
AGTAACAAATGGTAAACGCGCAGAGCACTGCTCAGGAACCAGATGAATCACAACGGATGCCTCTGGGTTTCCTTTCTCTTTCTAAACCACGAGCTTGGGCCTCAGGCTTTCCTGGGTGCCTGGGCCGTGAGCAGGTGCCAGGAAGATGCTCGCACATCCGTCTTCTCCATCCTCAAGTGTTTGCAGTTTGGGATCTGACCATTTATTTTTTCAGGAGCTTTGTCTTAGGTACTCTCCCTAATTTAAGAAATGCCTGGCACCCCATGGCTCTGGAAGCCAAAGCTAATAGAATGGGGTTTCGTGGTGCCCGGCTCTCTCTAATGTAATCTTCCCGTGGCAGTAGCGGTAAACATCCCTAACTTTGTGACCTCCCTCTGGGGACTCGCTTCTTCACAGAATTAATTCTGCTCGTGTCCTAAACTAAGCCACAGAACAATACCTCTGTTGGACTCTGGGCTAAACAAAGATATTTACCGAATTCAGAGCTTGCAAAAATATTTACCTGAGAACCACAAACTGCATGTGTTCATAATGACCAGAAATAATGGTGGGGTTTTTTTTTTTGTCCTGTTTTTTTCCTTTCTGCTTAAAATTAACTTCTGGAGCAGGAGGGAGTGTTTTTATATGTATTATTTAGTGGCCATGGGTCTTGGTTCTGCACAAGCCTGGACCATATTCTTCAGGCTTTCCTTCACATTTATTGTGTCCTACAAAAATGGGAGAAATATTGAAGATAAATAAAAACTGACTTTTTATATTATGGTGGGTTTGGCTGAAACCTTAAACGTGTGGTTTTCGTAATGGAGTAAAATATCTAGATCACATGCCTATGTAATACATGCTTTGGAAGCAGAAATATCTTAGTATTTTACAAAATGCATGGCTCAAAAAATTAGCATAAAAGCCTGGGGCTGCACACAACATAACCTCGAGTAATCTCACAGTGCGCAGATTATGGTAGACCCGGAGACGGGCAGAAAGGCAAATGCATCCCCTCCCGGTTTCCAACTTTGGCCAACTGACAGTGGCTGTGTGGAGAGTTGCGTTAGGAAGGATTCTGAGGCTGCGTCGGGCTCTTCGGGATCCGTTATGGATGTCTTTCCTGGCAAAAGAAAGGGAGGGACAGCACGCCTCTGTCATCCTGGTCCAGCCTCGTGCCTCCCTCACACTTGAAGCTGAGATCAAAGGGTGGGATGGGCAGCTGGTAGCTCCCAGTCGGCAGGTGGCAGAGCAGGAAGGGCAGGAGAGGGAAGCGCATTCCCAAAGAGGACCCCAAAATCGGAAGGACGTGAAGAAAAGACGATGTGGCATTTGGGGCAAAAACTGGGAGAAACCCACTGCTACACTCACTTGGTAATGAAGAAAAAAATGACTGGGCCAAATGTTGAAGTCACTATTAACCTGTTAATCCGGGTACTGTGGTATATCCTGAAACGAAAGCCCTAATTCTTTACCAGCGGAGGTCTGGAGTGGAGAAGACAGCTGCTTCCCTGCCAAGTCGTGGCTTTTTCACTGTCGGAACACTCTTAAACGGTGAGCACCTGGGAACCCTCGGGCCCCGTGGATCCTGGACTCCTCCCTCGGCCGCCGCTTCAAGGGGACATGTCTCCCTTCCGTGCAGAACGTCTCACCGCTGCACAGCTGAGAGGACACATTCTCATCCCGTGTTTGTTGTGAACTATGCCCGGAAGGACGCTCAGCCTCATGGATAGCCCTGAGCATGGGGGGCCTGGGTTCCAGGTTAGTGGAGGCCCCCAGGAGAACGGACTCCCGATTCCCCATCCTGCCAGGAAAGACAGCTACAGACACGCTGAGTCCTTCCAAACCCAGAAAAGGTGTCCTTGCTCGTGTCACCCCTGCATCTCACAGTTTCGAGCCATCGTGCATCCCCTGGGCACAGGGGTCCGGATCGCCTGGGCCTTCGCAAGAACACAGTGCGGTTGCTCTGTTCCCCGGATCCAGCCCTGGAGACATGCACGCATCTGTCCTGGCTCTTTTCCCCTTCCACCTGCTTGCCCAAAATGCACCCCTGGCCCAAGCCGTCTCCTGTTGCAAACAGCTTCCAAATGTAGAACAGTTGCAGCCGCTTTGAGTCCGTTAACCCTTTGTCTGCTAAGACCCCGCAAAAATAATTGATGACTGATTGGCCCATTAACCTTTAAAAAAAAAAAAAGTTTGACAGCCCAGACTTGTGTAATGAGGAGGGATTCCTCGTGAAATCAGTCTGATGGCTGAGTTGCTTGCCCCTAAGGAGGCAAAATTAGCCCCATGGGGCCTCGTCTGCATAGAAACTGGACGCAATTAGTGTAATATCCGGTGTTATTAATGTCATTTGGAATAATTGGGCAGGTTGATTTCGACAGGTTCATGGCGCTAAAATACTATTATAGTGGACCTCTCCGCAGCTAACTGTTAAACACGGAAAACTGTTCAAATCCCTGCGAGCCCAATCACAAAACTTTATTCAACAGCTCAGCCCTGGAATGTCACGCCATGCGACAACACAGTTCTTCATCCCGAGCTGCGGGTGCGTGGCGCCTCTGATTTCCCAGCCCAGGGGCCGCAGACCGAAGGCTGCTGGTGACGTGTGCGTCCGACACGAAGGAGCCCACTCGTGACGTCCATGCCAGCAGGCCTTCTGACAACCTGAGTTCTGTTTCTACAGGATGAATTAAATATAAGCCGCTGTAATTGTCACGAAGAGTCGGTTTGTATTAGTGAAAGGAAGCCACTTGAAAGGAAAAAGAGCAAGTGTACGTTCATGGGGTCCATGTGCCCGCTCTTCACATTTTAAATGAGGGTGGCAGTGAAGAATAATGTTCGGTCTCTTTCTGACTGATTGGCCTCCCACTGCCAATTATTGTTTTTGTCATTTTTTATCTAGTTGCCTGTAACTAAAATATCACCGTGCCCCTTCATTATGGGATGGAATCCTGCTGGTCCATTGGTGATTTGAATAAGGCCATATCGTTGGATCCAAATTCATTTCAGGCCATGAGGAGGAACGTATTCGTGGACGTCCATACAGAAGAAGGGGAAATATTTGGGTCCAGAAATCTAGAAAGCTATTTATTTAATGGGTGTAAACGGTCACTGCTATAAGCAAGGATTCAGTCTAGAGATTTACTAGGTGTTAACCCTAGTAGGATGGCCAGTTAGTGGATTGGTGTCTTCCACCAGAGTGAGGTCTTTTGTCCCCAGGATGAGTCAGGACTGGGTTTGGAAACAGGTGGCTACAGCTGGCTAGAGGGACCCCTGCACCCAGGAACCTGGAGGGCATCAGGCACCCGTCCTACTCCGCCTCCATCCCCAGCTTTTCCTCGGTGTGGTGGGGGCAAGGTGCCCGCACCTGTGGGACACATCTAGACAGGTCCCCGGTAAGAGAGGAAGGAGCTCTGCGGCCCCTGCCCGGGTATGAAAACCAGAGAAGGAAACTTGACACGCGTGCCCCCCCCCCCCCAGAACAGAGCACAACAGCCAAGACTGTCACATGCTCCGATGGTCCTGGTATATGTGGGACTGTCCTTCCTCCCGGCGCTGACCCATCACTGAAGATGGCAGCTGGACCGTCCCTGGCCTGTGACTGCCACATCCAGGGCATCCTGTCACAGGAGCTTTGACAACAGCAGGGCAGATGCATGTCGTCCCGTCCCCTGGCATTCTCCAGACGCGACCAGCTTAAAAGAATGGACCCTAGTGACAAACTGGGTAGAGATTTCTGGGAAATTCCTTTTAAAAGACCCCCCGCCTCGCTCGTCTGACACAGGTAGCAAGGAAAAGTAGCAGAAGGGGTGCTAGGAAGAGGGGAGACCCTTCCAGCTCCCACTGGACACCCCCCGAGAGAGTTCCTTTCCTTTAAAAGTTTGTTTTCAAGAAACAAAGAAAGAGCACTTCCGGCCGCTTTAAAGAGAGAAGAATAACTAAAGGTAATGAGATGATGCCCATAGGGTCTCAGTGTCTGTCCTGACACAGAAGCAGAGCCTGGCCGCACTGCATTTTATATTTATTACTCCATGCAGTAGATTCTTTGCAAAGAAACAAAGTATCCCTTCATGGAAATTACACGGCCCATGACTAAAAATGCAATTGCTCTGTAATCCTTGTTCTTACTTTGTTTTAATCTTGGGAGGCAGAGAAAAGTCATATGGCAGATATAATTCAGTTCTGAAATTCTGTGTCTCTGAGTGTTAAAGTATTACCCCCCCCTTCAAAAAATAAAGCCACGTAAAGACAGTATTATCTGGGGAAGCACGTGAGGCTGTAAGCATCAGCTGGACCCCCTGTGAAGACCGCAAGTAGACCCCGTGCACGGGTCTCAACCCCTGATTCGGGGAGCGAGGCATCCCAGCTGCCCAGCTCCTTATAAAGACGACTGGGGTCCCAAATCCAAAAGAAGGCTCGGAATGGCACCCCCAGTGGAGGTGCCTCTTTTCTGGGACAGCACGGGAGTTCCGTCTGCCTTCTCCACGTGAGCCGGACCCCTCTCCTCCACGTAGCCCAGAGGTTTATGTTCACTGTTCAGCAAGGAGCCCCATCAGTGTGGCCCACCTGGCAGACGCCAGCCCAGCGCCGAAGGCACCATCATCTCCATTTGGAGGCCATTCTGGAGCCTGTGTGGGCAAGACTAGAGGGCCCATCTTCTGCCACATCTAGGCCCAGCGGTTGAGCTAAAAGAGAGAACTTGCCCAAAGAAGTCTTTGTAAGTGTTTGATTGCATTTCGAGCTATGGCTCGGAGTGAGTCACGTCGGGGACCAGTCCTGGGGCTCCCACCTGCCCTGTGACTGCCGGGCCTTCTGTCCGTGCTTCCAGACACTTCAGAAACAGCACGCCCACAGATGTCACAGTGACCACACTTACTGTGACACCACACTTCGTCCTCATTTGTGGCTTCATTATTTCTGTAATTGTGTGCCTTCCCGGGTTGGCAGTCACCCCACCGGCCTTCCCGTGGACAAAGCACAGTATCTCCGATGAATTGGAGTTTTGAGTGTTGGCACCGTTGGTTCTTCATTGGGTCATGAAACTTACTTGTGCTTTCCAGGGTTGTTGGGGCTACCCCTCGACCTCACCTTGCCAGTCCCACACCTCTGCTCGAGAGCCCGTGTCCACCAGGCTGGGTCACAGGATGTCTTGCATCCATTTGCTCTTTGCTTTGCTGAATCTTATTGGTGTTTCATTACAATTAGCACACCCAGCCAGGGTCTCAGCTTCCAGGAGAGAGGCCTGAAGCCCTGTGTGGCCGCTTGCACACTCTGGTTCACCCATCACCTCGAAACGCAGGGTAGGGTCTGCTCTTTAACACCTGTTATGAGTGACTACAGATTCCAGTGATCCTTTATATTTTTACTTTAACAATGAAGTTAACTGGGCTTATTCATGGTTCTTTGTATTGTTCCCTATCTCACAGATGGAAAGAAATATATTTGTAAACAGATATATTTATATGATTTGTTTTATTCTAGTGTACAGAAATGTAACTAACATTTCTTTATATTGGTCTTATATACTGTCAGTTTACTAATTGTTGTTCTTATTTCTCATAAATCTAAATTACTTGTGGTTTCCTATGTAAACAGTCCTGCAATCCATGAAATTTTTTCTTTCCAGAGTTTAGATCTTCTATTTTTGTTTCATCTTATTGCATTGGCCAGCAGGGTTGAACAAAGGTTGTTACAGTGAGCATCTTTGCCTTGAGCACCCTTTAACTAATATGAAGTGATTGCTTCTAACAGTTCATCATTAAGAATAGTGATGCTATGGGGTTCGATAGGTACTCTTTGTCCAATGTAAGGGGGTTCCCTTCTAGTTTGCTAAAAGATTTCAGTCATATTTCTTTTTCTTTTTTTATTTTTATTTTACTTTTTAATAATTTTTTTAATTTTAATAATTTTTTATTATGTTAGTCACCATACAGTATTTATTTTTCTTATTTTGTTGTTTCCCCCTTCTGATTTGGAAGGTGCACCTTCTACTTCTTTTCTTGTAGAGATTGACCCTGATACTCTATCATGTGTGCCTAATGTTCGTCCTCCACCCCCTTGCAGAGGAGTACGCCACCCGAGAACACATTGGTTCCAATGTCCTCACCCCACCAGCCTGTCTCTGGTACTTTCAAATGAGACTTTATTCTCAGAAGTAGTATTTGACATAATTTTTGCTTAGATGCATCTACATCTCTATCTGTTCACCTGTTCACCAATCCTTCCCTAGCTCTGACCTTGTTTTCTGGATGCTTTTGAAGCGTATTTGTTAGTAACTCCTTTAGCAAGGGTCTCTTGGTAATAGACTCTTCCCATTGTTGTGTTTTTTTTTTTCTACATAAAATGTATTCCACTCTTTCTTCAAAGAAGGTTTTCCTGGGTTCCACATCTAGACTGACTTTATTTTCTCCCAAGACTCGAGGATATTATCCTTCTGTCTTGCAGTTTTGATTGTTGCTCTTGAGATATCCGTCATCCATATGGCTGCCATTTTTTTTAAGAGCAATCTGCCTTTTCTTGCTTTGTGTTATTAAGGGCCTTTTCTTGTTTTTGGTTTTCCACAGTTTTATAAGCTTCTGGTGTGGTTTTCATGGCTGTGATCCATCCTGGTAGGTGCTGTTTCCCGTGTCTAGAGCCCTGTATCATTCACAGTCCTGTGAGGCTCCCACCATTTGCCCGGTGGTCAGGCGTGCGTCACACCTTCCACATACCCCGTCATCTCTGTTCCACAATGTCCTCACTCCTTCCTCTGTTCAGTCTCTCCAGGTCTGTCCTCTGGCTCTTCACTCCCCCACCCCATCCCCTCACAGCTCCTCCTTCACCCTGGCAGGAGGGGGGGGGGGAGGGGGCGGGGCTTGTTTTGTTAACCGCTATCATTTGAATTTCCAAAAGAGCTACCCTTTTTTTTGATCTGCCTGATCAATTTTCATGGTTTCCTTTTGCTTGAAAATTTAGGATTCCATTTTTTGTGTTTCTTTATACATTTCACACATAGTTACTTTAAATTCTGTATCCGTAATCCTTTGGATCTAAATTTACTGTCCTGTTTTCTGTGTGTTTAGTGTCTTGGTTTTGAGTTCACACGTGGTTGATCTTTGTGGAAAGCTTTCCTTGGGAGGAGATGCCAGGAGCCAAGGAGGCTATGCAAACCTGGGGCCCGTATCCCCTTCCCGTCCTGATTGCTGGGTGGAGGTCTCTCAAGTTTCTCTCTCCCACCTCATTATGACCTTATTTATCGTGCCACCAAAGGTTTTTTCCCCCTAGGGTGGCGTTCACTTGTAGGCATTTAGCACTCAGTGCTCTCTGTTCTGGCATCTTAATTCTTGGGGACTCGGGGAGGGAGGAGAGAGGGTAGGCTAGGGGCTGGGAGATTAGGCCATCAGTGCGATGACAAGTACGTTTTGTGGAGAAGCTCTGCACACGTCTGTCCCCCATATTGCAGGGCAGTATGGTTGGAAGAGGCCATGGAAGCCACACCCGGGCCTGTGCTCCCCTAGGAGGAGCGTGGCACAGAGTTGTTACACAGAGAACTCTGAGGGACCCTGCCGGCTGAGCCAGAGCCAGGGACACAGTTAACTGAGGGCTGATCTGGGTGATTTTGAAGGTTTATGACTAGAAATAGCATTGTAACCATTAAGAGAAATAGCGAAAACCAAAGAGGAGCATTTGGAGATTATAGCAGATCTATCTCATGCATATTAATTTGATGCGAGGACAAAATATTTAAAGAATATCTGTGGGCATTTTTTAAATCCCCCAAATTATTGGATCTGGGGGGTCAGAGCTAAAGATCTGAGAATTGTCCACATATATCAGAAGTGACTGTCTACGCTTTGGAAGGAAATGAACTCTCAGAAGCGGTGAGGGGGTGGGGAGGCCATGAACTAAACCGGGGATATATATTCACCGGTGGTCGGCAAAGGAGGGCCAGGAAGGAGAAGCAGCAGCTGTGATGTACAAGCTAGAAAGAGAACTCTGGCTGAGCATGGCAAAGTGATGGCAGGTGTGCCGAGCACACCCCGGGTTCCCCTAGGGCAGATACTGCTAGCTGAGTGGAGCACTCGTTCTCCAAGAGCCTGCAGCGAGCCCTGGGACCCTTCACACCGATGCCGGGCAGCTGCTCAAAGCTCTCTTGTTACAAAACGTTGAGAACTGTCCTGCTTCCCTCCCATAGCGTCTCAGAGTAGGAAGGGCCTACGGGTCATCTCTGAGAAGCTGAATTTCCTCCAGGCTCCCTCTGAAGAGGACGCACTACGGGGGATTCACTTCTCAAGGGTGTGGCGTCCCAGAGTTGGCTGTTGCATCCGCAGATAGTGCGCAAATACAGGAATGTTGGGTGGCATAGAAGATGCTAGAAAAGGAAACTTGCGTCCAGTCTAAGTAGAGGGAGAAGACAAGTGGTGGGATTGACTTTGAAAGTGATGGAGAAGCCACAGAGGAGATGCTGTAGGGAGAGTCCCATTTGGAGATTTGCAAGAAATGAAGTCTGACGTTCCTGTCAACAGTTAACTGTATTTACTCCCATGAGTCGATTTTGCATACCTAGGTAAGTCCTGTTTACGTAATTAATAGGACGAAGCCAACTCTGCTCTCGCAGTTGAATTCAAAAGTCTGGTCTTTGCAGGAGCTCTTCTCCGTAACAGCTACCGCATTGGAATGAAGCAAAAAATATCGGTGCCCCTGGGCCACAGACCCCCATCAGTATTCTCACTGCTTTGTGCCGAATCATCTGAGGGCATGTGTGCGCCGGTCCCCCCCAGACGATGTCTCCCGAGTGCTGGAACCCTTGCCCCCCCCCCCCCCCCCGCTTGGGGCCTGGTAGCCGCGTGCCTGAGCCATCATCATTGGAAGGCAAGCTCAGTTCTTTCCCTTAGTTCCAGGGCATGTAGCTCGTGATTCTGGCTGGAAAGCTTTGTGGCAGACCAGTTGTGCAGAAATTTAACTGGGAAGCTACTGGTTGTAAATTTTTTTTTCACTGAGAGGTTCAAAAATTCTTGATCAGAAGGAGCTTTTGTTGTGCATTTGAATTTCACAGATTAAGACAAGTGTGAGCCTGTTTGGTAGATGTAATCAACAGTTGTCACGTTGCACCCATGAATTAGCAAGTTTTCCCGATGGCCTGACTGTGACTTATGTCCTTCTTTCTTATCTCGCCTACCAGTTCACTGGGGTGGTTTTGCATAAAATACATGAAGTCAGGGTACTGTCTTACAAAATTCAGTGTAGAAGAGATTTGTAATTTATAGTGTTAGGACATTAAACCCCATGGATCGAGAAGCTAGGCCTTTAAAAATCCACAGAGGTAGTGTCTCAGCCAATAATTGCAAGGTGTAATTGTGGGTCAGTCATGGGGAGACCTATTTGAAAGTCACAGCAAGGTTTTAAAGGTCTTTTTTTTTTTAAGATTTTTTTTTAATGTTTTATTTATTTATTCATGAGAGTCAGAGAGAGAGAGAGGCAGAGGGAGAAGCAGGCTTCCCGCCTAGCAGGGAACCCGATGCGGAACTCGATCCTAGAACCCTGGGATCATGATCTGAGCCGAAGGCAGATGCTTAACCATCTGAGCCACCCAGGCGCCCCATTTTTTAAGATTTTACTTATTCATTTAGAAAGAGGGAGAGGCAGAGAGAGAATCCCAAGCAGACTCCACACTGAGCCAGGAATCCGATGCGGGGCTCGATCCCAGGACCCCGAGATCATGACCCCCGCCCAGATTGAGAGTCGGACACTCAGCCAACTGAGCCACCAGGCACCCCCTCAGTTTTTAAGTTGAAAATCCCAGCAAGGCCGTGGGTGTCCAAGGGCATCCCGGGATGGGGGGGCAGACACCCCCTGGCCTTCCCCCCGCCTGCCCCGTTCCACAGCAGGTGCACTGCTCTGCTTCGTGTAAACACATGGGTCATTTGTTCTCCCGCTCAAGAGCACAATAGATTGGGGTAGAATTTCCGATGCCCTCTCACGTCTGAACTCTTATCACCATCTCTCCAGAACTCGAGCCAAAGAGAGTCAGGGAGCGTGGAATGCGCACATACGTACCCTGCAAGCAAGCAGGAGACACCCCCCCCCCACCAGCTGAGGCTCCCGTGTCTCTTGATGCCTTCCAGGGACCCTGCCCTTGCTCTTCATGGGGCATCTCCTTCAGCCCCTTCCCCGAGCTCTGCCGGGTCTTCTCCACATGAAGCCCAGCTTGGCCCCTTTTGGGGTTCAGCCAGGGCCAGGCCTGACCCGCACTCGGCAGCTGCACCCCACAGTGCGCCCACATCACAGGAGATTTTAACAACTCCAGGATTGTCATAGACCTTTGAGAAGCCGATGGAAGCGCTGGACCCTCTTGTCAGACAAACGTCATTCACATTCCCTGAGACCGGGTGCATTAACAGAAGGCCTTCAGCAGTGGTTTGGCCAATGGACGTACCCACCTTCCCTCCCTCGGGTGCTGTTCACAGCTCCCCAGGGGACTAAGTTCTAAAATAGTGATTTTACGTGGAGCACAATACCGTTATCATCAGAATGCGTAAAGATTTTACGTAAAAGTAGCGTGGCCCTGTTTCTAAGGCAGTTGGTGCTCATTTAGGGAAGTGGTTCCCCAGAGCTGGCTGTGCATTAAGAAACTTCCCATTCCTGGGATCAGGTGGGAGGGGTCCGTCAGCCATAGTGGCCGAGGCTGTTCCTCTCCTGAGACAGAGGGAAGCAGGGAAGGACATGACGCGCAGAACAGCCTCCTTGTCTTGGGGCTGAGGGGCTCCAGGGGGGCAGGGCTCTGAGCGAGCAGCCTCGAGAAGGGCGGGGCTGACCTGGGCAGCAGGGAGCTGGGCGAAGGGCAGGGGCTGGAGGGCAGGGGCTGGGGGGTGCTCAGGAGCCGAGAGTGTGGAAGATCGGGGCTTGGTGCGGTAGATGTGACCACATGCAGGTGACAGAGTGGTCACCTAGGCAGGGGTCCACTCGCAGGTCATAGGTGGTTAATAGGGGCTCATGGGGCGATCGTAATGCAGCTGCGTCATGGCCCAGTGACTGGAAACTACGGCTCAAATGAGATGTGCCTAAAACTCCAGCTCGAGATTTCTCCGTGGTTATTAGTAACTGGTCATGCTGTTTATATATGGTGCCCCGTCCCTTTCATCTCCGTGGCAGGAGTGGGGCTAGACGAGAGCAGAGGGTCTCCCGTGGCCCAGGCCGTGTCAGCCTGAGCGGCACACATCACTGAGCCAGTGGATAACACTGTGGAGTAGGTGGCCTTTTCCCCCACGTTAAGGGTAAGGAAGTGCACCTCGGAGGAGTCAAGTCCGTCCAACGACCCCACAGTGGCAAGTGGTACAGCAGGATTTGATTGCAGGTCCCACTCTTCCCTGTGCAGACGGTCGCCCCATGTCGCCTCAGATCACCTGGAGTCCCACTCACTCTCCAGGTGGAAGACGATGGAATGAAAGATGAAAGCCTTCCTCACGGGAATGGGTCTTCTCCCGTTAAAGAACAGAAACCCCCAGGGCATCCCTGTTTGCGGTTGGTGTATCTATGGATCTACATGCAGGTGCCTGAAAGAAATCAAGACTACTCTGAGATTAGTGCTATTAACTGAATTTTCACCCCCACAGATATCTCCATGGTGCAGTGAGTGACAGTGTTATTTTCCTGAGTGGCTTCCTCTGTGCCCAACACAGAGACACGGACATCACACACTGATTTTCATTTTTCCTCATCCCCCGAGCATTGATTGAAACCCAGCTAAACCATGCTGGCTTTAGGAACCAAATCTTGCGTGTTTGGAGGTCTGCGGATTCAGATCTCCGCTGTGTAGTCGGCCGGTCCTGTGTGTGCCGCCAGCCCCATGCAGGCGCGATTGAACCCAAAGGCACTTTTATGACCGAGGACGGGCAGAGGGGCTGCGGTCTCATGAAAGCTAAACTCTTCATCCCCACCACTCTGTGTTTCAGAACAAGAAGAAAACTTTGAGTTTATCATTGTGTCCCTCACTGGCCAGACGTGGCACTTTGAAGCCACCACATATGAAGAGCGAGATGCGTGGGTCCAAGCCATCGAGAGCCAGATCCTAGCCAGCTTACAGTCATGTGAGAGCAGCAAGAATAAGGTAAGACCCTTAGCAGGCTGCCCCCCGAAATCAAGAGCCACTGATCGTTAAAGGGAAGTGGAGGCCCAGAGGAATGCCCAAGGGAGGGGAAGCATCATATGATGTGTGTGATTGACAAGACCCAGTTATTCTTCCTGAGCGAAAAGCTAAATAATTGAAAAGAATAAAAAACACTTTGTGTCGATATGTATCAAGTATGAGTATCCTAGCCTAACCATGTTCCTATGGCAGAACATCCCGTTTTAAATCTTGACTCTCTCAACTAATCCCAAATAGAAAGCATTGACCTTTTTATGGTGGATGATGGGATCTTTTAGACTCTTGTGGTGTATGCGTTGACATTTACTTTGTTTTACGCAGCATACACTCAGGAGAGGAGAGGGAGACTTAAAAGATGCACTGTTCTCTTCTCACAAGTGCACAAAATTCAAACCCATGTCAAGTTACAACACTGAGTCTTGTTGTGGATGTAAAGGAAAAGCAGAGGCTCAAAGATGAGCATGCAGGGCGTTTGGGGAGGAGACCGTGTCCATTCTCTAAACTCTGCTGATAAAGCCTGCTCGGTGTTTTATTCAGTAATCGGAGGTGATTCTTTGCAATTGTTCAGCCAGAAAAACAAAACAAACTCTAAGCCACATTTTCTAGACCACTGCCGGTGATATTCCCATTATGGCTTTTTCCTCATTCATTACTTAGTAGCTTGGATGTTCTCAACCCCTTCTCTGGGACATTGTAAAGTCTCAGAGCATGTCGATTTTTCAAGCTATGATCAACTAGAAAAGGAGAGAAAGAGCATTGCCCACTGACCTGCACCCTCATTTGTGACCTTTTGAAGAAACCTCTGCCAATGATTTATGCTCAGCTTTGGCATTAAGAAGGGAGTCTATCTTTCAGAAAGATGGAGTGTCTTACTTTATTATCCTCTTTAACCAGGGTAAACCAGACCACAGCCATTATTATTATAATGTAATTTGCTTCTTTTCTTTAAAGGTGTTTTATACCAAGGTGGGGAGAATCAGTGCCTCTCCCTTCTGAGAACCTTGGCTTTACTGACTCATGTCCACAGACAGGGCTCCTGAAGCAAAGGCAAGGAAGCTTCTGGATCTCCTCATGGACGGGGATTGACCACATATATCACACACAAAGCATGGGAATCTAGGTCCAGAACAGGAGTGGGGAGAGCACGTGGCCGAACAGACAGACATATTCTCCAGATTTTGTACACAATCACAGTATTTCACATCACACCTGAATCCATGCCACATCCTTGGGATTCAGGAAGATCTAAATCTCCTGTCTCTTGTTTCCATTTCATGCCCTTGCCGGACTCAGCATCACTTCTGGGCCTGACACAAACACCGGCCTACAATGCTGTCCCTTTCACTAGCCACATGTGCTCGGGGTGGGGGGCGCTCTCCCTCGGAGGACTCATGAGCACCAGGGAAGACAGACGCACACCTGTTCACCTTGGGTGTTTGCTGAATAGGTGTCAGAGTGCACAGTATGGAAGTCCCATCCAAGGAATAGCTGAAGGGACAATACAGACTCAGTTGAGAATGAGCTCTAAGAAATTTTGGCTGCCTGTGAGTAATTCAGGTAGGGGCATACGTATATGTACATATGCTGTGAAAGTCAGGTAGACAGACAGACAGACACATCCCTCTGAGCACACATACACACATACTCCAGATGCCAACATAAATTGTTAAATACATTCTGAATCCTGGGATATCCGACCAAAGGGAATAAAATCTTCATAATGCATTATGCTAATGAGAGAATAGAAGCAAACAAATTATAATTTATATTATTAGGTAGTAAGCAATCAGTCATCCCACATCAGATAATTTGACATGAGATGATTCAATTTATAAATTCTGACATAAAAATGAAGCTTGTTTTAAGTGTCCTCTGAAATTTGTTTGGGTGTATGCATCAGCAGCCTTTAGGAACAGTATGTATCCTGGGGCGCCTGGCTGGCTCAGTTTGGTAGTGCACGCAACTTTTGTTTGATCTTGGGGTCGTGAGTTTGAGACCCACATTGAGCATGGAGTTTACTTAAAAAAAAAAAAAGCTTAAAAACAGTACGTACCCTTGTACCTGGCACCTCTGCTTCCAAAAATTTGTCATCAGTAAGTAATGACAAATGCAGGCGAAGTTTTAGCAATAAGTGAGTTCTTTACAGCACTATTTACAATGGTGAAAAATTGGAAACCGCCTAGATGTCCATCAAAGAAAACTTCAGAAAGAAGTTCTTGTAAGCGGCAGAGTGTGCAGCCACTCAAAATGATGACGTGGGAGAATGCGGGGTGCATTGAGAAGTGACCCTGTGTCATTGGGCTAAAAGTGCACGTTCCAGAGCAATACAGGCTGGCTTTTTTTTTAAGTACACATATGTGTACAGGTATGCTTTTAAAAACAGGCTGGAAGAATAGATATCATACTGTCAATAAAACTTAAGTATGGATGATCACATCATAGCTTATAAATTCTTCCGTTGTTCTTTTCCCCCTTAGGTATTTCTTTAACTTGTAGAGAGAAGAGGGTTAAGTATCAGTTGCCCCTCCCTGCCCTCCACCCTCCTTAGTGACTTCGTTGCCATAGCAACTGAGATACTCTTAATGTGAAAAGTGCATCTCTAAGGCATGAAGCGTGGTGTGGACGTGGCTTCCTGGCGAGGAATCATGAGCTGTGTCTCGTGGCGCCGATTAAGCCCTGACCCGTGGCTCATAAGCAGATTATTTCCCATTCTTCCATCTTCAGAGCAAGCCGACACAACAGGGCACATTAACCACTTCCATTCTCCGGGTCGCAGTTGGTCTGTGTTCACTCGCGAATGATCCAGAACTACCTCTGTCCTCACTCCAGGTCGAGGCCTCTCATCTGACAGGTCTTAACACGGGGCTCGAAGCATTCTCGGGCAGTCATGCTTTTTCCCCAAAGACCTCAGAAGAGGAGTGGCTGCTTCAAACGGTCCTCATCCTGTATCTGCTGACAAATGATTGATTTTTGCCCCGACGTTACTCGGGGACGCGTCAGTGTCTCCCGGGGTTCTTACCTCTTGCCTTTGTCTTCCTATGCCCAGTCCCGACTGACGAGCCAGAGTGAGGCCATGGCCTTGCAGTCGATACGAAACATCCGCGGGAACTCCCACTGCGTGGACTGCGAGACCCAGAGTAAGTGTGGGCCGGGGAAGGGGGCCGGGCCCGGGACACGGGAGGTGGGGTGGTCTGGTGACGCCCAGAGTGCAGTGGACCCACTTCGGTCATGCAGCACATAAGGTTTATGATGTGACATGACAACTTTTAAAGAATTGAAATACTCGTGTTTGGATTTTATCCTAACACGGTACCCTGCACACGAAAGCGTAGGTTTGCCTTCTGCCTCCGGCCCCCGGATAAGCAGCCGTCACACCAGGGGGGCGGGCGCGCACCCAGATTCCGTGCCGTACCCAGGAATTAACCTTTTGCTTCATCAGTGATCATATGCTTGTTTGCTTTCTCATGAAAATACAGCACAATTGTTAATTCCTGCCCCGAGATTTCTGGGGTTGGTATTTTTCATTGCAAAATCATATGTTCTGGATTTTGGCATCAAAAGGTCTTTCTCTTTTTTTTAATGTGAAATTCGCTGTCCACTAAAGCCTTTGATTGAACTGATAGACTTCGTCATAACTGCTTCGTGCCTTCGAGTGACCCAGTTTTACTTGGTGCTTCCCGCCGTGCAATGCGGAATACTCTGTTCCCTCTGAGAAAGTCATCTTGTTGTCATCCTTGAGGTTAAAGACTGACTTTTAGTTCTCTATATCCCAGCCCTTAGCCCAATGCTGGGGGCATTCAGTAAACTTTTTCCAGTCGTATTTTTTGTTGTTGTTACTAAAAAACAAAGTTTTGACGTGGGGCACCTAGGGGGCTCAGTTGGTTAAGCTCCTGGCTTCGACTCAGGTCATGATCCCAGGGTGCTGGGATCGAGCCCCACATCCCACTGCCTGCTCAGCAGAGAGTCTGCTTCTCCCTCTCCTTCTGCCCTTCCTGCTGCTTGTGCACGCTCTCTTCTCTCTCTCAAATAAATCAATAAAAATCTTTAAAGAACAAACAAAGCCCACAAAGTTTTGATGAGAGGGAGATCCAGTTGAGACCAGGTGAAAGTCACTGGCCCCAGGCTCGGTGTCACCTGGGAATCACAGGCATGTGATATGGTCCTGGCTGTCCTGGAGCCCGAGCCCAGTGGGCAAGGTGGGACCCAGAGACCATGGAACCTGCCACCATGGCGAAGGGCTGTCACATTGCACATGGCAACTCAAGCAGACTTTGTGCAGAAGTTGGTGTTTAGAGGGGCTGAAGGAGCCATGGCGTCAGGGGAATAGCAGGACATGCACCTGCTGCTCAGGTTGGAGGCTGGTTGGAGCTGAGAGAGGTGAGGATGCTCAGTGGGGGAAGGTGAGGATGCTCAGTGAGGGGGAGGCAAGGATGCTCAGTGCGGGGGCGGGGGTGAGGATGCTAAGTGGAGGTGAGGATGCTAAGTGGAGAACATTAGAGCCTTTCTCTTCATCTGTAAACAGTGGGAACTCCTTTGAGTTTCAGAGCAGGAGTGAGATGGATTCTGAGCTATGCTTAGGAAGATGGGCCTGGCCCTACCATCTCCTGTAGATTGGAACAGGACAGTGGAGGGAGGAGGAGGCAGCCGTGGGGGATGGTAAACAGGAGGAGGAAGGCACTAACTCAGGTTGTTAGAGTAAAGGGCAGGGGGGAGCCTCCCCTGAGCAGCCACTGTGCTGCAGGGCAGGATCGGGGAAGGTCACCAGGCCAGTGTCTGTGGCCCCCAGGGGAGAGAAAGGGTCTCTTCTTCAGGTGTCTTGATGAACTTCTCTAAAGTATCTTCTTTTGTGTGAAGTTTTAAATTTTACTTTCAAAATGTGTCATGAAAGGAAGTTACAAGAGAGTACTTATTAAGTGTGCGTTTTTACCAAAAAGTTGTTAAAGTAAGAATTTTTAAAGCTGTCAGAGCCTCCATTAGGAGAAGTGCCTACGATAATTTCCACCATACAGCTGGAGCCCCTTAAGAGGGACGATTCCATGGCTCGCAGGCTTCATGGTACGAGGCACATGGTACGAGGAGGTCAGGAGTCCTTTCTGTGAGCAGGTGGGTCGCTCGAGTGCCAATTGTGGGGTTGGGGGTGCGGAGCTGTGGGGAAGGGAGGCCCCTGAGCAGATACGCAGGGACGAAGGGAGCGGGGAGAGGCCGAGTGTGACAATTCCGGAGAAAAAAGAGATTGCAAGCTCCCATTCCTTAAACACTTTGTCTCCATCAGGCCTGTGCCAAACCCACCAGGGCACTGTTTTTTTTAGTTCTTGTGACTGAATGTTGGTGCTGCGGTCGGCCCCACGGCCCCACTTACAGGGGAGGAAATGTGGAGTCTGAGGGGGGAGTTATATTTCGAGTTGTATGTCCCGGGTCACAGAAATAGCAAGCGGAGCTCCTTGCCTCTCTGCTGTATTACAGAGATCAAGGACACCAGGACACGTTGGCAAAGGCTTTTTGTTTTTTAAAGTCAAAATACTTAATTTTGGTGCAAATGCTGGGAAGGGCACCACCCCCACACTGATGATGACCTGTAAAACCTCCCCGAGCAGTTTGGCAGTGTACATAAAAAGCCTCGGGCAAGTGGATGCCCTACCCTCCAGCTGGGTCCTCCGGGAACCAAGCCCATGGGAATGAGCAAAGGGGCCCAGAGACGTAGCTTCAAAGGTGTTCATCACAGCGCTGTTTACAGAGCAAAAAATCAGAACATCCCAAATGTGCGAAACTGGAAGAACCATTAATAGTGATGTCTTCTCAGTGCAATAATGTGCAACCTTAAAAAGTGATGTTATAAATTTAAAAAGTAAGTTATGTAAAAAAATATATTAATTGAGATGGAGAAACTTTATAATGCATTGGAAATGAGAAAGTATTGAGGCAGTGAGTCAAGGAGATCGTAGTGAATCACTTTAGGAATTTAGGCAGAAAAGGTCTGTAAGGATGCATTCCAGAACCTTGACCCCACCTATTTCTGAAATTGGTCAGGTCTCTGGTGATCCGGGTCATCTAATTGTATAGTGAGCACCTGTGTCTTGGGAAATTGGATATTGAGTGGCCTGTATTTCAGTGTGTGCAAGTACACGCAGTAGTCAATCATTAAATGTAAGGAGAGGCTCTGGTTTCTGGTCAAGAAGAGGTTGCCACGTTCTGTGGGGCCGGAAGAGCCTGATTTCACCGGGGGACCTGGTCCTGCCTGCACCTTCCCGGGGGTCCCCAGCACCAGAGCTGGGGGGTCATCGCTCATGCTTCCGGAGGGTTCTGGCAGGAGGAGGTGGCCAGGCCACAAACATGTGGGATGCTTGCTTGGGCCCCAGCAGGATCGGGGCTTCCCTACTCTGCTGCTGAAGCCGAAACGCAGGGAGGCGCATCCTGCCCTCTGCCTCGGGGCCTGGGAACCGGGCCTCTAGCTGGTGTGTAGCCTAGGCGGGTTTTTGTCCTTTTTACTGATTAAAGGACTTCCTCTTTTAATTTGTTTTCTGGTTTGTTTATTTGGCTTTTTGGGGGTTTTTTTGTTTTGTTTTGTTTGAGAAAGCAGAAATTGAGAATAAGAAAATGACATTTTTGGGTCCCAGATAGCTTGGTGTGTTCTCTGCGGAGACGGGATCAAGTTAGGGGACAGTGGCCGCTCTCTCGGCCGTGGTGGACAACACAGAAGCAGGAACAAAGCACGTGCCCCTGTCCTCCGAAGCGTTGTCGGGGACAAAGGTGGCGGTCAGCTCCGACACCAGCAGTGAAGGAATTAGCCGATAAATGAAGTGTTCCAACACTAAGGATTATTTTTAATAGAAAGTGCGTATGTAGATTGTTCAGTGAACAGAAGCAAGAGAAAGTCTTGTGTGTGGTGCATTTCTTCCACGTAAATATGCACAGATAAAAAATAAGTTGACTGTGATTAAAGTGGGTGGTAGTTCCAAAGATTTTCTGTCCTTGTTCTTTGGAACACCTTTCCTGACTCCTTAAACCTATCTTTAAATGAGCCCATTCCTTTTATCATTATAAAGGGATCTTAAGAGAGGATTGAGGGGGACTTGAAGATGTGGGCCCTTCCATTGGCTTTCTGTCCCCCTGAGAGCTGGGCCCTTCGCTTCGAGGTCCTGTGTCCGGTGGTCACGTGGGAGGAACCTCAGGCTCCGGATACCACAGACCCCTCTCCGGATGATTCCTACTGGCTTGTAAACTCTGCCGCTCCCACCATTCAGCTGTGTCTCATGGGGGCGGGGGGAGTGGGACTTGGGCATTTCCATGACGCATGGGATTTGGAGCAGTAGGAACCCCCACCCACCCATCGTTCTTCCTAAGAATGTGCCAGACTGCCGGGAGCCACCTGTCTACACCTGGTAGACCCCAGAACGGGCTCTGAGCTTCCTTAGCTCGGGGGTGCCCATCTGTAGTGAGCTTGGAGAACCTCAGCGTCTGCCCCTTGAGGAGTCGCAGCCTTCAGACATCTTGCTTCTGGGAAATCCTGCCGTAAAGATAACTAACATGTTCGGGAAAGTCCATCCTTCAGAGCCCTTGAGAGCCCAAGAGCTTGGAGCCCTGGCGTGGTTGTCGCCAGTAAGCCTGCCCTGCATGAACAGACCCGGAGAGGCAATGCAGCCTTTCCACAGCTCCAAGACCCCTCGTCCACGAGACCCTCCCACTCGCCTGGGCAGAGCCGACCCCTCCCTCCTGGCTGGTGCCTGACGCCCTGGATGGAAATCCCGGGCGTGAACTCCTCCCACCAGGTCGTATTAATGTTGGAAGCAGCTTTTCCATTGTACCACTGGATGTCTGGGACCCTCTCTTACGTATCTTTGTGTACCCCAGACCTGCATAGGAGGGGTCTCCACTCCCCTCTCCCTTCCCCAGTCTCTCGATGTCCCAGCAAAACCTATAGCAGGAGCACATTCAGCCTCTCTCTTCTGCTACTTGCTTTTTCCCACAGGCATAAAAAGAAACCACAAATTATATAACTATATACTTTTAAATTACAAACAAATGATATAACTATATCTATAAAGACATCCTTGGGTCTTTGCCCACGTGTCCCCTCAAAGAAGCCTTCCCCGACCACCACGGGGTTGAAATGACACACGCGGGTCCGTCTCCCTCTTCTCCCTAGCCGCGTTTTCTCAGAGCACACACTTACCCGACACGTGGTGTGTTTATCTCGTTTGTTCCCCGTTGGTCTGCCCCGTGGAATCGAAGCCCTACGCTTAACCCTCAGGACAGCCCCACGGGGATGGACATCAGTAGCCTCATGTCCCACGCGAGGCCTGCAGAGCAGAAGACGCTTGCGGGGGTGGGGGGGCAGACAGGCAGCAGAGCGTGTGCTGACAGGCCGGTGGTGGTCTGTGCACTGGGACGGGGGCTCCTGAAGCTAGACGGGACACTGGAGACAATCCAGAGCTTTAAGGCCAGAGCTGGACTCACCTGTCGGCCTGAGGGCGCAGCCCAGGGCCGTGACGCCCCAGTGCATCCTAAAGGGAACAACGTGTGCGACGCGGGCAGGGTCCCTGGCAACGCGTGCGTGCTCACACCTGCCAACAAGTTGTTCCCATCTGTTGGGGCAGAGGCAAGGCCATCCCTCCCGCGGCCCCAGTTCCTCGGTATTTCTGATTTCCACGGAGATCTGCATGCAGTCACTAAAATGTGTCCTGTGTAGGCTGGTCTCTGAAGCTTGGAGGGGGAGGGGGTGGGGCGGCGGGACATTGAGTCCCAAACCAGGGGTCAGGGTCGTCGGGGTCCCTCAGGACGGGTCCTCTGCTCTAGTGGGGCCATTCCTTCCTTTGCCTGAAAGTGCTCACTGAGGCGGGCTCTGGGGTGTCGCGAACGAGAAGAGGTCGGTGCCCCTGGCCCTGCCCGACACGGGGAGGGTTTTGCGAAGTGATGCACGTGTGTGTGACGGTCTCCCAGGGGCAGCTGGGAGCTGCTGAGAGGAAGCGAGCTGCGTGCTGAGGCCAGCAGGAAGAGCCACTGGCCACGCAGAGGGGCACAGTACCGGGGGGTCAGGGAACCGAAGGGCTCCTGAGAGACATGTGCACAAAGACGGGCTCGCTTCCGATCCTGCTGGTCAGGATTGTGGGTCAGATCCGAAGGGCACATGGCAGCCATGGAGGGGTTTTGAGAAGGGGCAGGACGCGGTCAGATTCGCCTAGGAGACCACGTTTCCATGCGGAACGCAGGCTGCGGGCATTAGAAGGCGAGGCCGCAGATGGGAGGCTGCTCCGTCCTGGTGGTGACCGTGGCATGGACCAGGGCGGGAGTGGCGGGGCAAGAAGGCAACGAATACCTAGACTTGGTGATGGGCTGGGGGTGGTGGAAGGATCAGGGTCGATTCGCAGAATCCCGGCTTGAATAACTGGGTGAATCAGTGCCATTCGCTGGCAGGGAGCTGTCATGGCAAGAGACGATGTTCAAGGGCAAAATGTGGACAGGGAGGTACCTGCAGGATTTCCAAGCACAGACGTACAGTGGTCATTACAGGTGCTGCTTGGAGAGGGGGGTCTCTCCGTGTTCGCCCCTGAGGCGGGCGGTGTCTGTGGGTGGTTGTGAGCAGCTGGGTCGTAATGGGACCCATGGCTTGGGTGGAGTTTGCTCATCAGAAGATGAGTCTGCAGAATCCCCTGAGGTAAGGGGTGGGTTCAGGAGGAAGAATTGGGAAGGAAATCTAGTTGGGGAGCCAGACAAGTGCTAGAAAAATCCAGGGAGGGTATTGACCAAAAGGCTACGTGAAGGCAGTGTTGTAAGAAGAAGTATCCAGAGGTCAAGTAAAATGATGCCTAAACACGGCCCTGACCTTGCGCGGCCCCATGACGTTGGCTGCCCTGCTCCAAGGGGGCAGGTGGGGGTAGAGGCCAGGTGGGATTGAGAGGTGCAGACTCAGAGGCGGCCAGTGTAGGAGCTGGGCTGTGAGGGGGTGCGGCGGGGCTGTTCCGCAGACTGTTCACCACCCCACCGTCTCTTCTGATCACCCCACCCCACAGGGCCCAGGCCGGCCCTCCTGCACCTGCTATGGCTGGCCTCTTCCTTCCCACGCTGTCCGTGCATTTCTCCCTTTGACTCTACCCTTCCGCATGTAGTCTGCATTTCTTCGTTCTATTTATATTTATTATCATTTGGGACGTATGTTTCGTCTTCCCACCCAGAACATCTCCGAGTCACAGACCTCTCTTCTCCTGTTCCCCCCATGGTATCCATCCCCACCTCCCAGAGTCTGTGTTAGATATGAACGAAATGGCTGGCTGATTTCTGATGGATTAGCACAAGGCCATTCCTGGGTTTTTGTTGACTCTTCAAGTGCCCCTGGAGTAAATGTTGATTATCCCTGGATCATTTAAGCCTTCCTTGCGTCTGTTGGTGGTTAAAGCCATTGACTGTCCAGGTGAACCCCATCTTTGCAGATCAGCTGTGGATTCTGGCACGAAGCCAACCTTGGGCCTGAGTCCTCTGTCTTCCGGTGCCACCAGCCACTTTCACACAGGGAATGACCCAGCTCAAGGGTTCCAGCCAGGTTCTCTAAACTCACTTGTTGTCCTTGGTGCGTTATCACAGCCTAAAGCATCGCCATTCATTCTGCAGGTCAGGGTTGATCCAGCCGGGTCAGAACCTAACCGGTAGACCCTGCCCTCCATCTTGCCAGCAGTGATGGTGGGAGCCGCTCCAGTGGTGCCCTTAATGTAAGATCACCGAAAACCATGTCTTCATCGTAGCGTGCCTGCCTTTGTCTTTGAAATTTGCAAAAATGTCGGTCGTAGGTCTAATGAAAACTCAGATGTGCCTAGAGTTGCAGAGATGGCTGGTTATAAGGGACACTGTAGCTTTGGAAATACTCTGGAGCGCTCCCTCACTTTCCCTCTGTCAGCAGCCATCCACTGTGGATGCCAGGTCACATACGGTTCTTTTCCACGTGCATCTGCGCTCTCAAGGGTGCTGCGATTGAGGTATTAGAACGTGCATTTCTGTGTCCAACCCAGTGCCTGCACCTGTTTGTTGTGTGGGAAATTCCTAAGCTTTGGCTAAAGCCAGATTTTTAAAAGGCATCCCCAACCTGCCAAACCTTTTGAGATGCGTAAATCAGCATGCAGGACTGGCCAGAGGGCATTTGCAGGCCCTGTGAGTCTAGGGAGGGACAGCCGGATGTGAAGTCCAGTAACTGGCCTTTTTGTTCCTGAGATCCTGAGGGCATTTGGCATGAGTGATGATGGTCTGATGTCTCTCTTCCCACAGATCCGAACTGGGCCAGTTTGAACTTGGGAGCCCTCATGTGCATCGAATGCTCAGGGATCCACCGGAACCTTGGCACCCACCTTTCTCGAGTCCGTTCTCTCGACCTCGACGACTGGCCCATAGAGCTTATCAAGGTGATGTCATCCATTGGGAACGAGCTGGCCAACAGCGTCTGGGAAGAGAGCAGCCAGGGGCGGACGAAGCCCTCACTGGACTCCACAAGGTAGGGACGTGGGCAGGCGTGTGGCTCTGGGGCCTTCTGCCAGCATGGGAAGTGACCTTAATGACGGCCTCCCCCGGAGCTGCCCTGGCGACCTGTAGGAATGCCGAGGGGCCCGGCATGGAAACGTCTGTTTTTAAAATTGGTTTTCAGCAGGCGTGGATAATTCAGACTCCCTGATTTTTTATGTTTGTTTTTACACCTTGGGGACTCCTCTCCCCCTCTTAGAAATGTATTAAGCTTCCAACCTTATGAATATATCACTTTAATTAATACATTTCTAATAGGAGTAAGATGTGCAGCGAACACTAATTATGAATTTTTGATTCTTTAATTTTGTGATTCTTCTATCTTTGAAAAGCATCTACTCAGTTGGTTTCCCTCCCCACCCCCACAGACCTACAGTAAGCCAGTTTATAGTAACACAATATATTTTATTTTGTAAAATGTATTTCCAACACATTTAAGCAGCTGAGTTCGGAGTAACGTATGGTGACTCCTCATTAATGTTAATTGTTACCCTGTGTAAAAAACGCATTTATTTTGAGCCCATTTATTTTCTCATTTTTCATTTACAGCTATTATAAACCGTTTTTGAGTACACATACATATTTAATGTACCTAAGAGGTGATAAAATGGCATGTCTTCCGAGAAAGCCTGCTTCATAGAGACTGAGTGGGCCATCGGGTCCCTGCGGCTGCCTCCGGAGGAGGGGCCAGGGGACTCCCTTTCCGCTTTTGCTTCTCGGGTGTGTGATGTGAAGGGAGAGGAGGGGTCTCCCATCATTAGCACTTTTTTAAATTCCTCTGGCCTGTTTTGCTGGCAATGAGACCTCTGGTCTGTGGGCGGGCCCCACGTGAGCCGTAAGAAGTCGGTTTCTGCCGCTAAGCCACGATCCTGTGCGAGCAGTTGGTGGATTTTGTTACATGAACGCTGAAAAATGAATTTGTGGTGCCACCTTCGGTTCACTTTAGAGAATGAAGCTGGCGTGTTATTAACCTGCTCTTCGTGTTCGGCATCCTGCGGGGAGGGGGCGAGGGGAGGAAGAGGCGCCCAGAGCCTTGTCTGTCTGGCATCACCTCCTTTTGCCGGGTGAGCTCAACCACGCAGTACCCAGGTGGGCAGACTTCCTGCAAACGGGAGGAATGATACTCTCCTTTAAATTCTTTATCTTGATCTGTTTAACACAAGCATAGAAAGTAGCAGACCATCAGCGAGGAGCATTCTTAAAAGACGAATTTGCGTATTAGCATCGATTTTTTTCATAGATGTCGTTTCCTTGGAGGACCTGTAGGCCTAACAATGAAATATGATTGGAAATTGGATCAAGTTTCATGTAGGAGTGCAGAGAACATTGAAATAAGTTACGGAAAAAAATTATTCCTGCATTTTACTGTTTATGTGTAAGAGGAGTGTATATATTATTTTTAGTATCCTGAGTTGGAAAAAAGTTTTTCCATTTGTCATAATTAGCCACCGTTTAGAACGTTTAGGTAACGAAGATAGGGGTTGATATTTTTAACCGGTAAATATTTTATATGCATTTCATCTTCATTCCTAAGTGAGAGTTGCCTGCGTCCAGGCACTTGATTGTTCTAACTTGTGTATTTGATTTAAGCTCTTGAGTGCGTAACTTTCTCTTCTCTCCAGCATTAAGTGCATCACATCTTTATGTTTTAGAGATGTGTCAGTCTTCCTGTCTCACAAATGGGGTGACCGCAGCGCAGTCCCAGCTCTTAATGGGTCACATTTGTTGTCCTAAGGGGCCGTGCTGAGTTGCAGCCCCCCCCCCAAGGGTGACGGTGATGCTGGGTCACAGCAGTTCCAAAGAACATGAACGCCTTTTGAGGATTGAATGTTTCCTTGTGCCTTTAGTCATTCTCTCTGGGAGTTTTGCTTTTAATTAATATTCAACAAATACTCACTGAATACTTCCTCATAGAGAAGAAGTGGTACGTGGTGATTATCCCTCACAGCGATCGGTGAATGTTCTCGGGGCCACAGCTGAGTGTGCCAGGACCCCGGAGAATTTTCACGCCTGGCGGGGGGGGTGGTTCTCACAACCAGTGCACTCCAGGGAAGTGTCACTGGAGAAACAGCATCTGAGCTGGACTTTAAAATGAAGGGCGGAGTCCAGGCCTGCGGGGTAGGGAGTGTGGGTGGGCGTGGCCTAGGCCAAGTCCGGCCCTCGGGGAGAGTGCAGAAACTGGGAGTTGCCAGCCATGGGGCAGGACCTTCAGCTGAATGATGAGGGGTAGGGCCAAAGGAGAGCAAAGGCCTGGGTGAGCCTTTGAGCCAGGGGTGTATTATAACAGCAGCTCTGGGGCTTATGCATTCACGTGTGATCTGCCTGTTCCCAAGGGGACTAGAGGCAGCCGGCTGTGTGGTTGGAAGGGATGGAGACGAGGCAGGGAAGCCAGTTGCCAGGCTGTGGTCCTGGTGGATCCTAGGAAAGCCAAAAATGCAGTGTCAAAAATACAAGGAATTGGGGCGCCTGGGTGGCTCAGTCGTTAAGCGTCTGCCTTCGGCTCAGGTCATGATCCCAGGGTTCTGGGATCGAGCCCTACATCGGGCTCCCTGCTCAGCAGGAAGCCTGCTTCTCCCTCTCCCACTCCCCGTGCTTGTGTTCCCTCTCTCGCTGTGTCTCTGTCTGTCAAATAAATAAATAAAATCTTTAAAAAAAAAAAAAAAATACAAGGAAACGACTCAGCCTAATAGCACAACGATAACTCAGACACCCACCATCTTCACTGCCTTATGTGGTCTCCTCGAACAGAAATGAGAAACCCAAAATTTGGGCTCGAGTTTCCATGTGGAATTCAGTCTGCGACGTGAGAATGGGTAGGCAGCCTGGATCCTGCCTCTCCAAGACAAGGAAAGACCCCCCCCGCAACCCACCCCCTCTGGTCTCTCCGCAGAACCTATGATTGTTAATACAAACAGCTGGAGGGGTCTTTTAATGTGGCCCTAAGGTAATACTAAAAAGAAATATTTTAATAAATTTTTATTCCTATCCAAGGAAGGGCCAAGTGCAATATATCCAGGCTAATTCTTTGGAAGAGGGCCCAGCTGCTTTCCCGAGAAGCTCGGTCCATTCCATCTTGTTCAGAAGATTCATTCTGACAGTGGAATGTAATTAGAAATGTGCCGTTCCTCCCCCAAACACACACACACACACACACACACACACGCACACGCACATTTAGGACCACAGGGAAGTGGGACACAGCAGATCTTTCTCCAAAGAAACAACCAGTCCCCTGAAACCACCTCGAATTGGTGTCACCCAGGCCCGCAGGTGAGTTAGGAAAACAGGCGCCTTTGACCAGCTGGCTGGCCTTCTGCTGGTTGTCCCTGCACCCTGATTAGGGCAGCTTCGGACGGCTCATAATTGGTTCCAGTGATTCTCAGCTGCCCTGAGAACTGCCGTTCAAACTTGAGCAGCATTGTGATCAATCGAAGCTGACGGCAGTGAAGCAGTATTGACTTCCCATTCCTAAACTGGGGAATCATTAGTCAAGAAAAGCATCTTTTAATTACTCCCAGGAAGAAAAAAAAAAATCTTTTTGGATGGATTCTGCAACAACTGCCATTTTTTCCCAGTGCATTCGATATTAAATTTATTGTCACAGGAGGGGAGAGGACACCCTTCATCCCCCTCAGTAATGGAGGTTTAATTCAGAGAAAGGAGCCCGGTACAGGATATCGATGTTACAACAATTAACTACATCTGGGGTGGACTCCGAATTCCCCTCTCTAATTGCTATTGATATCATTTAAGCACACACTTAAAATATTGATTATAAATGGGGATGCTGAAGCAGGAGAGCTGTGGTGACAGTGGATGGGACTTGCTAGATGGTAGGGCTAATGCAGGGACAGTGGGCTGTGTGGGGGGCAAGGGCTTCATGACCCGTAGCATGGGAGCGTGCGGATCGGCCCATGCAGCGTGTTGTGTGCAGTTGGACGTGGGGCCCTGGCTCCAGTGTTAGGACACACGTGACTGGAGGGCCAGGTCATGGAGCTCTCTGGTGCCCCTTCCACAGCAAGGATAGCAGGCTCGGAGGCAGAGAAAGCAAAACTGCGAAGACCATGCTTCTTGAGTGAATGAACGAAGGAGTGAGCAGATGGGGGGAAGCGGGAATGGGGCTGTGTGGAACCCATGTGCCAGGTACTCCTGCTGCCTCGGGGCCTGGGGATTGCTCACATGTTCAGGGATGAAATCAGGGGCTCTCACGTTTGCAGCACACGGCGAGGCCGTCTGGACAAACCTCGGACCTCTTCCCCTCCTGGGCCCCACAGGGGAGTTTGGGGGGCTCCTCTCTGTGTCACTGTGGTGCATTGTTCTTCTCCATTCCTGTCGCCAGTTCACTTTGGAAGCTTTCGGGATTGCCTGCGGTGACCATTATTTCCTACCAGGACTGAGAGGAGCCCTCCGGTCCATGTTCCTCTTGGCAGAAGCCAGACTCCGCTCGGCTGCCTGCTTCGTCTTCCCTTCTCCCACCTTTGGGTCTCCGCGTTGAGGCATCAGGCCCGCGAGGGTCTGTAGGGACCTCTCGCGGCTGGCATTTCGGGGCAGGTATCCTATTTACACGGCGATCTGGGAGCCAGCCGATTTGGTCTCGGAAATCAAAGGAGCCTGGACGTGTGTTTTCCATTCTGTCAAAGAGCCCTTGGGAGAAGCTCTAAGCCCAACCGAAATCCCCCTTCCTTCTGATCCCACTTGGAAGGGAGCCGAGTTGCTGATTTAGGATACACTCTCCTGCCTCTTTGAGCATTCTTTTTCTTTCTGTCATTGTCACCTGCACGTCCAAACTCCCCTCTTGTCTTTAACCTATAAAAAGATGCCACCTTCGGGAGGAAGATTTGGGGCCGGACGTCAGAAATCTGTGTGGGAGAGACTGGCCGTGCACTTCCAGATGGAGCAAGTCTGCCCAGTGACACGAGTTCCGGTCCTTTTTGATTTGGGATCGCCACTTTCATCTTATTTATGCACATGGAGATATTGATAAAGGGGAAATGTATCCAAACTGAAAATAATTGGATCCCTACCGTTAACTCTGAGATATTAAAAGCAGTACCACTTGGCCACGTCTTTGTCTCGTTAGGTTTGATCATAAGATCACAATATAGTAATCTCGGGCTCAAATTTCTGGCATAAAGATGCACTGTTCCAAATGTGGCCTCAGGGAACATGAGTACCCACGCAGCCCCAGGATTATCTCATCTTATTATTTTTCAACAGTTCTTGGCCCGCTGAGGTCAGTGTTTTGTCTCTTTTGAGTGTTCCTCTATGCTTGACACCTTTTCCTATTTTCTTTCTTTAAAAAAAAAAAAATGGGCAGGGGGAGGAATGGGGGGGAAAAAAAGGACTTTGCAGTGATGACCAGAACCCATCTGCAGTTGGGTGGCATCTGCTCCCCACATGTCACTTCCCTCATTAACAAGCAATTGAATTAATTAAATGCTACTCAGAACACGCATAACAAGCTACCGGCAGTGTCCAAATTAGCACTGATAATCAAGGATGATTTCCTTTATTATCCTGCTAAGTGGTGTGCAGACTCTGATCTCCCTGTCTGCCCTCATCTATTTACATACCCCCAGCTTCTGCCTTTGGAAGCGGAGGTTATCTTACCTAGTTAATTTGCCACGATCACCAAGCATGGCGGATTGATGCCCTGCCCCCGCCGCCGCTGCCACTGCGCGGCCCCCTCCCCGCCTGCCCTCCCCCAACCCCAGCCTTTGTATCTCAAGCTCACTGATAAATTAAAGGCCACCCCTGTGGTCTCTCAAGTGAGTAATAGAGGCAGAAATTTCATTTTGCAACTGGCTGATTTAATGATCCAAAGGGTAATTAATGGCCTGATTATCTTAATGTTAAATATGTCCGGCAGCAATTACAGTGACCTCCCGCTTGTCAAGGTCCGGGCTGTGCTCTTCTTTCAATTAAGTTCTCTGGGGCTTAATGGTATGAATAAACTCCTCTGATTCTATCATCCCGGACGGACGCAGAGGGTTCAGGGAGCTGGGGGCTCGTTTGGAGTTTTAATCAGCCTGTCTCCTACTCTGGCGATCAGAGTTAACAATTATAACAAGGACAGCTTAACTTTCTTCTTCCCCGTGCGGAGCTCCCCCACCCCCCACTCACCTGCACTTTTTTGTTGTTTTATTTTATTTATTTTCTCTCACGTATTTCAGCGCTCTGAGGGAGAATTCAGTGTGTGGAGGAAGCCGCTGGTCTCTTCCAATATAAATTATCATGTGAGCGCTGTGGTTTTTCTGTTTGACAGGCTTAATTAATTGGCAGGAGCCCCCGAAAATGACAGTACCACTAATTGCAACTCAGAGTGAATTTCTGTCATGGCGGAGTGCCTGTGGGCGGGCACGCCCCGGCCGTGGCCAGCAGAGTGGCCTGCCCTCCCCGGCCAGGCGGGCACAGGCAGACCCGGAGGAGCTGCGGGCTTACAGCGTGCCGTCTGCATGCAGGACTGACGCTTACTGCCAATAAAGTTTATATGGCCACGGCTCTGCAAACCCAACAGCTGCTTGGGGATCTCGGATTTTACTTAAGACATTTTAGCGACTTCTCGCAGGCCGGCTTGGAACCAGACTGCGAGGACCATAACTCATGGAGCGCCCCCTCCATGACTGGCTGGTCCTCATTAGCACATGGCTAAATATGCTTGAGTTTACTGGGGCTCTTCCCGGATCAGAAATATTCCACTATAAATATTAAGCCAATTAGGAAAGTGTACAAATGAGAAGTGCATTAACACTGCCTCAAAAATAATGCCTATAGATTACGGTTGACAACAGATACGGCGGTTCATCTGGTAAACCGCGGTCGGGGAGCTTGGCGGGAATTTATGCTCAGCTATAGTGGTCTCCGATTAAGCTCTCGTTAACAGACTCGCTCCAATTGTAAGAAAAGCAAATTTAAGAAGATTCTCTCCTTACGGTTAAGTAAAATGGGATCTGCTTTTTACAAGAGAACTGTACCTTCCATTTGCCTTTGAACCAGATGGACAATGTAGTGCTCTTGGTGTATTGTGGCCACCTGCTGCACACGAACCCCAGGATTCCTTTGATCCTGCAGGAAACCAAATGTGTCCTGGGAGCCAGTGTGGCTACCAAGGAGCTGTCTTAAGTTGAAAATCCCTCTCGTTTACTCTCTGAAATGGAGCAATGGAGACAATTAAGGAGTTTTTTTATTTCTAAGAATTTTTATTACCACTGGTAGATGAAAATGCAAGCCAGTGGCCAGTGCCGACTGCCTCTGGGTGTCCTGGGCACGCCTGGGCCTCTGTCCGTTTGTGAGTGTATATAAGGGAACGTCATGCTAAGATTAACCTCGTGGGGCTTCAAGTTCCTATCGTGGAAGACATTCTAAACAATGGGCCTATGAATTCTTTCTAAAACAACTGCCTCTGTTTTGATTCCTTTGATGGTAGAACATTTTCCAAAGGGTCTTTTCTTTCGGTGTTGTTTAATTCTTTTGCACCAGAAACTTTCTTCTGGGGAACCTTTCTGCTTGGTGCTGTGAGCTTTTCCTTAGCATGGAGCCGTCCTGTGACACAGGACGATCCCCATTTTCCAAGCAAAAAGAATGTAGAGTTAAGGTCCTGCGTTATTTGTCCAGGGTCACACACAGGACTATGGGTCAGATCATGTGAATTCAGGACCGGACCCCTGGAACCTACTCTTGGTCCTTCTGCTGCTCCTGTCCTTGCTCTGCTCAGCCTCACATGGCCAAATCCGGCGGTTACTTGTGGCATCTAGAGATACCAGTGTCCCCTTCCTCTCCTCCCCGAGGCCCCAGCTCACACTCTTGGTAGCACTGTGTCTCTGCGTGTATATATTACTCGTGTGAAGTGGTAATATAGGATCATGTAGCCACCATATCTCTCCATTCATGAAATTCAGTGGCCTTGCTCATAGTAACTTAGCTATAATAAAGCGTCATTCATTTTAGTTTGCACTCATGGGGCAAACCTGATCTTTTAAGTCATGCAGTCATGTTTGTAAAGTCTTAATTCTCTGCAGTTGGTGCTAATCCTAAGAGCTCTAAGTATCTGGATCAGCCATCACAGATGTGTGGTTCGAGCCCCAACATTTCATGTAACTATGTCCCTCTCCTGCCTGAGGCTCCCTCTGTCCATGTCCCTGACCTAGCATTGCCTGTTGAAAACATTCGGCTTCTATTTCCAAAAAGCCTCACAATCACATTTATTATCTGCATGATGAAATGCAGAGGCAAGCCAGAAAATTTCTAGTTTGGGTTTCATGACCAGCATTTTCTGAGGTTTTTGATTTAAAACAAAAAATAGGGTATGTTCTCCTTTGTAAGATGAAACTAGCTATTATTTCTACCCACTTGATTGTGTAGATTTAATGCTAAAAGAAAATAATTTATGAAGTCTCCTGGGTTCTTTTTTTTTAAGATTGATTGATTTATTAGAGAGAGCAGGGGGTGGGACGGGCAGAGGGAGAGGGTAAAAGAGAATCTCAAGCAGATGCCCCACTGAGCACAGAGCCCAACACAGGGCTCGATCTCAGGACCCTGAGATCATGACCTGAGCCGAAATCAAGAGCCAGATGCTCAACCAACTGAGCCACCCCAGGCGCCCCTCCTGGGCTCCTTTTTATCTGGAAGACACCATCAGCTGTGTACCTGGGTCCTGCAGGCTGATGGTGAGAGAGACAACTGGCCCATGCCATCTCAGGTGCTGGCAAGGGTCTGCTGATGTAGACAATGTGGTTTTGTTTATTTCACTTTATATCTGTAGAGTGGCTTATTGCAGCATCAACATCACCTAGAGGTGCATGTTTTTGGGCCCTACCCCACACCTACCCAGTCAGCATTCCTAGGGTGGGGCCCAGCAATGTGCTTTAACCCTCTAGGTGATTCTTACGCACATTAGAATTTGAGAAGCACTGGTCTACACCAAGCAGAATAAGCAAGTGTCCACAGCCCTTCCTGGAGTCCGCTCTCTATCTTAGCCCAAGTCCCGGGACTTCATTCCTCATTTCTTGAGACGCTGGTGTCTGTCCTCTTTGTTTATCAGACGCTTGTCTGGCCTGGCATATCCAGTATGCCAACCCAGCAGGTGTTACTATGCACAGAGGACATCTCTGTGTCTTGCCCCAGTACAGGAGGATTATACACTATGATCAAATGTCATTGTCTCCAGGAATGCAAGGTTGGTTCAACACCAAAATATCAATCCATGTAAAACACTACCTTAATAGAATGAAGGACACAAAGTACACAATCATCTCAAGAAATGCAGAAAATAAATCTGACAAAATTCAGTACCCTTTCATGATATAAACGCTCAGCAAACTGGGAATAAAAGGATACTTAGCCTGCATCTGTGAAAAGCCCACAGCTAACACCCTGCTGAATGGTAACGTCTACTGAAGGCTTTCCCTCTAAGATCAGGAACAAAGCAAGGATGTCTTCTGTCACCACTTCTGTTCAACATTGTACTGGAAGTTCAAGCCAAGGAATTAGGCCAGAAAAAGAAACCAAAGTCATCCAGATTAGAAAGGAAGAAGTTAAACTATCTCTCTTGGCAGATGACATGATATTTATATCAAAAATCTGCAGGAATCCACAATGAATTATTAGAGCTAATAAATGAGTTTAGCAAAATTGAAGGGTACAGAATAACATACAAAACTCAATTGTATTTCTATATACTTGCAATGAACAATCCAAAATAAAGAACAAAATTCCATTTAGTATAGCATCAAAAAGAATAATATACTTAGAAATACACTAACCTGTGTACTGACGATTACAGAACATCATTGGAAGAGATTAAAGAAGACCTAAATAATTGACAAGACATCCCATGTTCATGGACTGGAAGACTTAATATTGTAAAGATATCGGTACTCCTCAAATTGACGCATAGATTCAACACAAAATCACTCTTTCAAAATCTCAGCTGCTTTTTTTCTTGTTTTGCAGAAATGGACAAGCAGATCTTTTAGCGTTTATGGAAATGTAAGAGACCCCCAGACAGGCAAAACAATCTTGAAAAAGAATAGCAAAGTTGGAGGACCCACATGCAAAACTTACTACAAAAGTATAATAATCTAAGGCTCTGTGATATTGGCATAAGAATAGACATATAGACCAACAGAACAGAGCTGAGAGTTCTGTAATAACCCATGCATCTGTGGTCAATTGATTTTCAACAATGATGCCAAGACAATTCAGTGGGGGCGGGGGGACAGTCTTTTCAACAGGGGGTGCATGGACAACTGGATATCCACATGCAAAAGAATGAAGTTGGGCTCCTATCTGTATGTGCCAGATACAAAAATTAGCTCCAAATGAATCAAAGACTTAAGTATAAAGGTTGAAACTTTATGATAATACTTATAGAAGAAAACATGGGAAAATCTTTGTGACCTTGGATTTGGCAATGGTTTCAACCTAGATACGACACCAAGAGCACAAGCAACAAAAGGAAAAATAGATTGGACTTCATGGAAATTAAAAATCTCAGTGCTTCAAAGGATAGTACCAAGCAGGTGAAAAGACAACACACAGGGGACGCCTGGGTGGCTCAGTTGGTTAAGTATCTGCCTTCGGCTCAGGTCATGATCCCAGGATCCTGGGATCAAGTCCCACATGAGCAAGGAGACTGCTTCTCCCTCTGCCTGCCACTCCCCCTGCTTGTGTGCAATACCCCCCCCCCGACAAACAAATAAATAAAATCTTTTTTTAAAAAACTTAAAAAAAAAAAGACAACACACAGAATGGGTGATAATATCTAAAAACCATATCTTTAATAAGGCTCTAGTATCCAGATCATCTAAACAGTGTTCACAGCTCAACACTAAGAAGACAAATAACCCAGATTTGAAATGTGCAAAGACTCTGAAGAGACATTTTTCTAAGCAAGATGTACAGATAGCCAGCAAACATGCCAAAAGATGCCAAGCATCATTACTTACTAGGGAAATGGAAATCAAACCCATATTGAGAGACTACTTTACACCCGCTAGCATGGCTGTAATCAAGAAGATGGACAGTGGTGGGTTTTGGCAAGGATGTGGAGAAATTAGAACACTTCTACACTGTTGGTGGGAATAGTAAATGACAGAGTGCCTTGGAAAACAGCCTGGCAGGTTCTCAAAAAGTGAAACATAGAGTTACCATATGACCAAGCAATTCTCCTCCTAGATATATACCTAAGAGAAATGAAAACACATTTCCGTACAAAAATTTGCACGTGCAGTGTTCATAGAAGCACTATTCATAATTGCCAAAAAGTGAAAACACCAAAGGTCCATCAACTGGTGAATCGATAAACAAAATAGGATCTATCCATACAATGGAATGTTATTCAGACATAAGGAATGAAGTACCAGGTATGCTACAACTTGGGTGAAAACAAAATGCTGAGTGAAGGAAGCCAGACACAAGAGGCCACAAGTTGTAGAATTTAAAGGATGAATTTTATGGCATATAAATTATGTCAATTAAAAAAAAAAAAAACACCAGAGGGAATTTCCAAGGAGAAAGATGGGGCAGGACATTCCACAAAGAGAGAACATTCTGGGCAAAGGCGCAGAGGCACATGTGGTGGGGAAAGGCTGCCCCGGCCAGCACGTCTGCCCCTCGTCCGGCGTGGGTAGACAGTGGAGGAGTTTATCCAGTGTGATGCTTCGAGCAGTGGTTGCACTTTAGCCGGAACTCCCTGCACAGAGGAGGGTGAGACCAGGAAGAAGGTCATGGCTCACGTCCGGGCGAATGATCAAGTCTGAATCAGTGCTCATCCCTGCCTGGGCCTTCGGGGAACCTGTGTGAGACCAGGCACAGCCCAGCCATTGTGTCACGGAATCCACACGACGAACCGATGTCATTCAGAGTGTTCTTCCCTGGGCCGTTGGACGATGGCTGGGGCCGTTAACTGATGAGCAGAACAAACAAGGTAACAAGTCACAAGACCCTGAAGGATCGATTGCATGTTAGTAAAGGTAAAAGCTGCACAGGAAGCTGACGAGGTGGTGACGCAGCCTGCCCAGCATGGCGTGGCCCGGCCGTGGCCATCCTGTCATGGCTTCGTAGCAGGAGCTCTGGACCATACCCTCCAAAACCAGCAGGCAGAGCGAGCCTCCCCCACTGCAGAGCCCTGATCTCTCCGAGAAACTGGTTGTGGTCCCAGAAAGTAGCAACAGCAGCGGCAGTGCCATTAAAGCTTCAAATAATTAAATGTCATTTGTAACCCATACAAAATGTCATCAACCTGGGTCCAGAAGCCGAACATTACCTGGAGTACACATCACTCAATGCTAGGGACTCGTGCATATGAAAGGCATCTCTAATGTGCATGATCTAATACAAATGACCCTCGGGGACAAATACATAATCATGATGACTTACCCGTGACTTTCTCCTCAAGGACCCCCAAGTGCCGCCCTTTGTGTTTTCACACGGGTCCTCATGATCTCAATGAGCTTGGAAGGTATCTGTTTGAAATCAGAGAAGGGGACCCCCAGGCAGGCAAAATGCCTCGCCTGTAATTTAACCCAGACTTGGAGCGGGGTTAGCTCATGGACTTACCATCCAGGGACCCCTAAGAAAAGTCGGCCGCATGGTTTGCAGGCGTGGAATTCTGTCGACAAACGACCACAGCCTCGAGCCATGCCTTCCCACCGCTCCAGTGGCTTTCAGCCAGGAGACATTTGGAATGGGCCATGGGGCAGGTTGTAGGACTGGGGGCCTGGGATGCTAACGCCCGGACAGGAGGAGTCGCTTTGCCCAGAGTGACTGTAACACCCCTGCGGAGGAACACGGTAGAGCCAACCACGAAGTAAACCCGAGCTGCTCGGACAGAGTGGAATCAGCCCTCCCCTGCGAGCTGCCCGCACCCTCCCACAGACTCTAGCAGAGGCCTCTGGAAAGCCAGGACCTCTCCCGGGAAATTGCTTCTTGGCGTGTGCAGTGGATGAACTCAGAAAGATGAACACATTTTCATTCTAGAATGCCAAAGTGTACCTTTCTAAATGCATTAGATGAAGTGAGGATAATCATATACTCCATAAAGTTCCAGAGGAACCACAGTAGATGCTCAATAAATATTTGAGAGACTGCGTTACTTTTTACTTTTTTTCTCCCAAAACTAAAGTTAGGGCTATGACACATGATCAGTGAAAAAGAAGTGGAAGTAAGTGGCCGGCCAAAGGCCCCAGGGAGTATCCGTCCAATGGAAGATTCCATATGCAAAATAGTGTGAATGCCAGCCCTTGGAGAAGGTGACGAGGCAGCGTTGTGTGCCCCAGCGCTTAGAGCTGTGTAGAACACAAACTCACTTAAAAGCTCAGAAGACCGTTTAGAGAGGTGGAAGGCATAGGGGTGTCTTGAGACTTGTGGATGAAGCAGTGTTTCCGGGACCGTGGGAGGTGAAAACGGGATCCAGGTCCCATCCAGGGGGCTCTAATCTAGTGGGAACAGCGGACCCCATGGGGCTACGGTAGCACAAGGCTGAGGGGTACTACATCGTGAATACAGATGAACGGTAAAACTGCTTAAATGCGTAATCAAAAGTAGACTTTGCATCAGGAAGAAAGGTGGGCTGTTATGTCATTTTCTGTCATTAGTAACCACGTAGTTCAAAAAAATTACTCGTGATTTAAAAGTTCTCATTCCCTTGTTACATTCCTGTCCAAGATAGTCTCGTTCTTTAACAGTCATGTTTCATCTTGACAAAGCACGTGTGAGCTTTTTTTTAATCCGCTGGGATCAACCCTGTTTTCCAAAGTGCAACGGAAGCCAGTGGCTGGGCCACGTCATGAGGCGGCATCTGAGGATGGATGACGTCCCCAACCGTCGTGGTAGAGGTGACAGCTGCACCCAAACGAAGGGAGGACGCCTCTCCCCAGACTCAGTCGGGACAAAGCAGAGCACCCTTTCTGGGTGACGTCTCTGCCACCGGGAAGGGAGCAGTAAGGGAGTGAAATGTGATCGTGGTTACACCGGGAAAACGATTTCCAAGCCGGCGAGGCACCAAGAGCTAAGAAGCAGTGGGGAGAAACGGCACAAGTCAGGAAGGGCAGGAATGTTCCGTGAAGCCATATGCTGTCCTGCAGTTGGAAGAAGATGTAAAATGCCCCGTCGGCCCACATGTTTGGTGATGACCACAGATGTGCGGTGATTCATGAGGGCCACGGCTTCTTCCGTGGTCACTGGGCTTATGTGAGGTCTTCCCGACGGAAGATCCCGTGGCCCACAGCAAGGTGACTTCGAGGGTGGGCTTGATCCCCCCACACACACACATCTTGGCCTCTGGCACCTCACCTCTCATGTCCAGCACCCCGAAGACATCAACGCCAGAAATAAGCTGAACAGGTCCCAAGGGCCTGGGGCCGCCAGGGGCGCTTGCCGAAGTCGGTAGACAAGGCGGACACTCCCTCTACGACCTGCAGCCTCCGGGCGCAGGGAGATCCACTGATGCTACAAAGTCCACACGTACCCGCAGCCTGCACACTTCGGGGGCCCCTCCCACCCACCCCGTGCCAGCAGTCAGCACCTGGCCCGCCCTGCGGGAGGGATGCGCCGACTGCGTCTGGCACAGGCCTGCCGCTCAGGTCTCCAACAACTCTTTGAAGAGGTGCAGGCTCTGTCCCCGTGTTACAGCCGAGGACCCGAAGGTCACACAGCAGGTACTTGGTGGCATGGAGTCCGTGGCCGGGAACCCACAGCCCGTGCTCTGCGCCTCGGGGCTTTGCTGCCGGGCTGGTGACTGAAGGTTGCTGCGGGTGACGCTGGGCGGCCGTGAGACGTGGCACAGCGGCCGCCAGGGGCTGCAGGACGTGGGACGTCAGAGGGTCGGTGTGTCAGCGCCTGTGCCTGTCGTGCCACCCGTACGGAGCAGGCCGCTTGGGGCAGGGGCTCCGCTTCCCACGCCCGCCCCTGCCACGTGGCACGTCCTCTTCTTTCCCGTGCTTGGCGACCGGAATGCCGGCTGAGTGCTATAGCGAACGCACGGCCAAAAACACAGTAGCCGACACTTTTATTTCATTTCTCAGGCGTAGCAAACACTGAGACGCAACCAGTTCATCTTGAAAGTCGGCATCTCAGTCGCTGGGTTCTGATTTCCCCCGAGGCCTGGTGGGTCGTACCCGCCTTCCTCGGGCCGAAGAACCACAGGTCGGCTTTTGGAAGCTTACAGCCTGCCTGTTGCTTGGATGCCCATGTCTGCTTTGGGAAAGGGGGTACGGGTCCCTTGAGCACTTGGTATGAGGAAGGAGCAGAAGAGAGGAGCATTTTGTGATGCTTATTGGAAATAGTGATTTTGCTCCCAATCACTATTTTGTGAATTGCTCCGAATTCACTATTTTGCTCCGAATCATGAAAGCCGCCTGGAGGGCTGGAGTCGAGGGAAGGCCGGAGGCGCTTCTGGAAGGGGATACGTCGACTCCCAGGGCCCAGACGGTATTGCTGCTGTGACTTAAGGAACACCGATTCCCGACGGGGAAGTCTCTCGACGTATCTTGATCAGGAAAGGTGCTTTCTGAATTTTATTTTAAAGTTAAAACCAAGATAACAAGCATGATGGCTTTCCTCCTCTGTTGTGAAAGCTTTAAACAGCAGCTTGGAAGAGGACAGAGGCGGTCCGTAGCTTTGGGAGAAGCCCAGGCTGGCTTCTGGTTCGCAAGCTGCCCCGAGCTGGCAGGTGCATGGACCAGGCCCACGCCTCAGGCTTGGCGTCTGTAGCTGGGAACATCAGCGCAGCTTTCCGGGGTGGGAGGATGCCGGCAAAGCACACAGAGGTGCTGACCCATCTTCCGTGCTGACGTGGAGCCGTGGGTCAGAGGACCCATGGAATCAGAGCGGTGGTTCTCAACAGGGGCGGTCCGAGGTGGGAGGCGTCAGGCAGCGTCCGGAGATGTTCACGGTTCTCACCGCTGGAGCGGGGGAGATGGGCTTCTGGCATCTAGCAATAGAGGCCAGAGATGCTCCCAACGTCCTACAAACACGCAGGAGGGGCCCCAGCACAGAGTGATCTGGCCCCAAATGTCAGTCGTGCCAAGGCCACCAGCCCTGAGACGGGAATAGAGGCAGGCAGCATGTGGAAGGCTGGGAAGAGGCGTGCACCTCGGCTGGCCCTCGGAGCCTGGAGAGTCTCTGCCTTACAGCTTGCTGTGGACTCAAGGCTGCCCGCCCGTCCCGTGATCAGGGCTCCTGCCAGGACATGTGAGCAGGATCAGGACCAGCACTGGGCTCAGCAGGAGAGAGATCAAGGCAGGATGAGGGATGGATCAGGCGCCTTTGAACATCCTTCCAGCCCAGTCTCTCTACCTGCCTAGCTCCAGCCCCTAGTGTCTGGCTTGGTTAGTTGAAGGATGGAAGTCACCTCCTGCTTTTCTCCTGGGGGTCAGTCTAGGCCATCCGACCATCCCTTGGGCCCCGTCTCCCAAAATACTGAGCAGCCTGATGACTTTGAGTGGGTAGGACTCGGGGTCTGTCGGCCCCTCCCAGCGGACCTGCCGTTCTGGGATGGGCATGGGACCCTGCAGGGGCTGAAGGGTGGCCCAGCAGGGCCAGGAGGGTGGAAGCCGCCCCCAGGTCATGGGCCAAGTCCCAGGGGAGGGGCTGCGGCTCTGGTTATGGATAGGGTGAATGGAAAAGGGTTGTTTCCAAGCAAAGGGAAAACCAAGCTTTGCTCCAGAGTCATTTCCCGCCCTCCTTAAACAGCCCCTTTTAACCCAGCTATGTTGCTGAATGAACCATGTTTGCTAAGCGGTGGGGAGTCTCGATTAACTCCCACTTTTTCCCCTGGATTCTCCAGGGAGGCAGGGGGCGCACTGCTCTCCTTGCTCACTCCGCGGCCAGGTGCCCCGGGAAAGGTGAGCTTGGCCCTGCAGAGCCCTGACGGCAACTGCTGGTGGGGGCTGCTGGGCCGCTTTTCCCGGCTCTCCCCTGGCCCTGGGGCAGCTCATGTGGGTGAAGGGGTGCGCTGTGCAGCCACAGAACGGGACAGCTGGACCCCAGTCCTGGGCCCTGCCTGCCCTCGTCTCTGAATGCCAATTACACCTGTTCCTAAAACTCCCAACGTCCCTCGGACACTTACCCTCACCTAAAACCCACTGGGCAGGTCCCCCGTGGGGAGGGCCTCAGAGCCAGCCAG
Source organism: Phoca vitulina (assembly GCF_004348235.1). Classification (NCBI taxonomy): domain Eukaryota; kingdom Metazoa; phylum Chordata; class Mammalia; order Carnivora; family Phocidae; genus Phoca; species Phoca vitulina. The sequence goes on along the minus strand of NW_022589704.1, from coordinate 5,023,533 downwards.
GTGCCGACCCCCATGCGTCCCTCGGGGTGGCCAGGGAACTCACTCAACACCGGAAACAGACCGTGGGCACAGAGAGCATCGGCCACCCCGGTCCAAGGGGGGGCAGGAACACCAGCCCTTGTCCCGAGGCCCCCAGGTAAACCCAGAAGCGCCTTGCCGTGCCTCAGTGGCACCCTTTGCAGACCCACAGTCAGGCGGTCCATCTCATTGAGGTGGATAACATTCGGGGGAGACAGACGCGAACATTCCGACTTAATCACAGGCTTCCCGAAAAGCCCCTGGCTTCGGCAGTGTTGAAAAGGCTCTGTCCCTGATGTTTGCACGTGTGGTTTGGAAATCGTCCAACCAGGTGAGGCTGAATCACTTACTCGAGCGCGGGGAGGCCACGCGTCGGCTTTGAGTTAGGAGTGTCGGCACGGGTCCTCCGGCACCGGCCACCCTATGGTTGCGCCTGCTTGTTACTCTGCTGTCCACTGGCTGCACTTTATTTCTGAAATGCACTCCCCTCGTGGCTGGTTTTCATCTGGCTGTGAAGCAGCCATCAAAGGAAGCTACCCTAAATGTTCTGTTCGCCGACAGCCTGGAAACCTTTGCTGACATGTTGCTAACGCTCGGGCAGGCTCTCAAGAATGGGAATGGTGTCTGGCCAGCCCATGGGCAATTGGGTGGTGATGGAAGGGAGGCCCACGGGGGCTGCAGAGCGAGTAGAAAGGAACCCTTTTAACGTCCATATTGACCGTGAAGTCCTGTTTCCCAGGGCAGGGGAGTGGGTCCAGTTGTTGCTGGAACGGTTCATCTCACTAATGCTTTTAGAAGGGGGGGATCTTTGACGGTTGCCTTGGGTTGAGTTTGAGAGCCCTGCCATGAGCAGCTGGGCTGCCTGTTCAGGGAGAGCCCTGGGGCCCCTGTCCCAGCAGTGGGGTTAGCATGGCCCACCAAAGCCTGGAGACTGTCCCTCAAACTCCTCATTAGCGGCGATACTCCTTTTGCCCTTAAATAACAACTCTCAAGTCGCTGGGGCTTTTCCGCGTGTCTCTTCTGCTGAGATCCTGTGGAATGGCTGTCCTGTGGTTGGTGTGCGTCCAGCAACGTCGGTGTCGTCTTCAGCACTGCGGGGGGGAATATGCTCCTGAGCGTGGCTTGGCTGTGCGTCCTGAAAAACCCCACTCCCCTTGCTTGTTTCCCTGGTCCAAGGAAGGTCTTGAGGTCTCAGGGTTGCATTCTTCCCTGGGGAAAGGGGTCTCCTCTGCCTTCTGCATCGTCATCGTACGGCCATCCTCCCAAGCTCAGGGAGGCCACCCGCGTTGCAGATCCATTTACTAAAGCAGGGACTACGAGAAGCTTTGATGTGCGGGCTGATGCAAGTGTCCAAAGGCCAGAAATATGAGTGCCTTATTCTAAAGGTCCAAGTAGAATCCAGAGACTCCCCCCCCCCAAAGACTCCTTTGGAGGTTGTTGAGGTGAATCATGGAATTGTTAGATTATTTAGTAAGGCAGGGGAGGGGAAATTTTTAAAAAATTTATTTTGAGGTAAACCTTGCACACAGTGAATTGCACACATCTTGGGTATGTGATCGGTCCCACTGGATTTTTTTCATTTTTTAAATTTAAATTCCAGTTAGTTAGCATACAGTGTTAGATTAGTTTCAGGTGTACAATATAGTGATTCAGCACTTCCATACATCACCTGGTGCTCATCACGACAGGTGCACTCCTTCATCCCCATCACCTGTTTCCCATCCCCTCTGGTAACCATCAGAGTGTTCTCTAGAGTTGAGTCTGCTTCTTGGTTCGCCTCTCTCTCTCTCTTTCTTCCCTATGCTTGTTTGTTTTGTTTCTTAAATTCCACATGAGTGAAATCACATGGTATGTGTCTTTCTCTGATTTATTTCACTTAGCATAATATAGTCTAGCTCCATCCGTGTTATTGCAAATGGCAAGATTTTATTCTTTTTCATGGCTGAATACTATTCAGCCGTGTGTGTGTGTGTGTGTGTGTGTGTGTGTGTCTGTGTGTGTACCACATCTTTTTTATTTGTTCATCTATCAGTGGACACTTGGTCTGCTTTCATACCTTGGCTATTGTAAATAATGCTTCAGTAAACATAGGGGTGCCTGTAGCCCTTTGAATTAGTGTTTTCTGATTTTTGTGGTAAATACCCAATAATGCCATTACTGGATCATAGGGTAGCTCTAATTCTAACTTTTTGAGGACGCTGGAGGGTCCTTTTCCACAGGGGCTGCACAGTTTGCATTCCCACCAACAGTGCACAAAGGCTCTTTTTGCTCCACATCTTTGCCAACACTTCTTTTTTGTGTTGAGGATTTTAGCCATGCTGACGGGTGTGAGATGATATCTCATCGTGGTTTTGATTTGCATTTCCCTGGTGAGCATCTTTTCACGTGTCTGTTGGTCATCTGGATGTCTTCTTTAGAGAAATGTCTGTTCATTCTTAATTAGGTTATTTGGTTTTGTTGTGTTGTTCATTTTTAATTGGGTTATTTGGTTGGTTTTGTTGTGTCGTGTAAGTTCTTTATATATTTTGGATACTAACTGTTTAATCTGATAAGTCTTTGCAGATATCTTCTCCCATTCAGTAGGTTGCCTTTTAGTTGTGTTGATTATTTCCTTTGCTGTGCAGAAGCCTTTTATTTTGATGAAGTCCCAATAGTTTGTTTTTGCTTTTGTTTCCCTAGAAAAAAATGTGGCTACAGCCAGTGTCAGAGACATTTCTGCCTGTGCTCTCTTCTAGAATTTTTATGGTTTCAGGTCTCACATTTAGATCTAATCCATTTTGAGTTTATTTTTGTATATGGTGAAAGGAAGTGGTCTGGTTTCATTCTTCTGCGTGTAGCTGTCCAGTTTTCCCAACACCACTCATTGAAGAGAATTTTTCCCCTTGGATATTCTTCCCTGCTTTGTCGAAGATAATTGACCATATAATTGTGAGTTTATTTTGGGTTTTCTGTTCTGTTGCATTGATCTGTGTCTATTTTTTGCCAGTACCATACTGTCTTGATCACTACAGCTTTGTAGTATTGCTTGAAAGTCCAGAATCATGACACCTCCAGCTTTGCTTTTCTTTTTCAAGATTGCTTTGGCTATCAGAAAAGATGAATACCCAACTTTTACATCAACATGGATGGGACTGGAGGAGATTATGCTAAGTGAAATAAGTCAAGCAGAGAAAGTCAATTATCATATGG
>NW_022589704.1:4969720-5020226 GCF_004348235.1 Phoca vitulina | reverse complement strand
TGGTTAGCCCGGTGATGGGTATTAAGGAGGGCACATACTGCATGGAGCACTGGGTGTTATACGAAAGGAATGGATCGTGGATCACTACATCAAAAACTAATGATGTATTGTATGGTGACTAACATAATATAATAAAAAACTACAAAAAAAAAAAATCAGCATTTGGGGGCAAAAAAAAAAAAAAGATTCCTTTGGCTATTTGGGATCTTTTGTGGTTCCATAAAAATTTTAGGATTGTTTGTTCTCGTTCTGTGAAAAATGCTGTTAGTGTTTTGATAGGGATTGCATTAAATCTGTAGATTGCTTTGGGTAGTATAGACATTTTAACAATATTTGTTCTTCCAACCTGTGAGCATGGAATGTCTTTCCATTTCTTTGCATCATCTTGAATTTCTTTCATCACTGTTTTATAGTTTTCAGAGTACAGATCTTTCACTTCTTTGGTTAAGCTGATTCCTAGATATTTTTGTTTCTGATGCAATTATAGATGGGATTGTTTTCTTAATTTCTGCTGCTTTGTTATTAGTGTATAGGAATGCAACAGATTTCTGCATATTGATTTTTGCATTCTGCAGCTTTACTGAATTCACTTAACAGTTCTAGTAGTTTTTTGGTAGAGTCTTCATGGTTTTCTATATATAATATCACATCATCTGCAAACAGAACTTTACTTCTTCCTTACCAATTTGGATGCTTTTTTTTTCTTCTTGTTGTCTGATTGCTGTGGCTAGGACTTCCAGTACTGTGTTGAATAGAAGTGGTGAGAGTGTATTCCTTGTCTTTTTCCTGACCTTAGAGGGAAAAGCTCTCAGTTTTTCCCCATTAAGTATGATGGTCACTGTGGGTTTTTCACATATGATCTTTAGTATGTTGAGGTATATTCCCTCTAAACCTATTTTGTTACCAACAAATTGGGACAACCTAGAAGAAATGGATAAATTCCTAGACACGTAAAAACTACCACAACTGGGGCGCCTGGGTGGCTCAGTCGTTAAGCGTCTGCCTTCAGCTCGGGTCATGATCCCAGGGTCCTGGGATTGAGCCCCACATCAGGCTCCTGGCTCAGCGGGAAGCCTGCTTCTCTCTCTCCCACTCCCCCTGCTTGTGTTCCCTCTCTCGCTATGTCTCTCTCTGTCAAATAAATAAATTGTTTAAAAAAACAAACTACCAAAACTGAAGCAGGAAGAAAAAGAAAATTTGAACAGACGCAAACCAGCAAGGAGATTGAATCAGTCATCAAAAAACTCCCAATAGGGGCGCCTGGGTGGCTCAGACGTTAAGCGTCTGCCTTCGGCTCAGGTCGTGATCCCAGGGTCCTGGGATCGAGCCCCGCATCGGGCTCCCTGCTCGGTGGGAAGCCTGCTTCTCCCTCTCCCACTGCCCCCGCTTGTGTTCCTGCTCTCGCTGTGTCTCTCTCTGTCAAATAAATAAATAAAATCTTAAAAAAAAAAAAAAAAAAAAAACTCCCAATAAACAAAAGTCCAGGACCAGACAGCTTCACAGGCAAATTCTACCAAACATTTAAAGAAGAATTCATACCTGTTCTTCTCAAAATATTCCAAAAAATAGAAGAGGAAGGAAAGCTTCCAAATTCATTCCATGAGACCAATATCACCCTGATACCAAAACCAGATAAAGACACCACAGGAAGAGAAGGAAGAGGACAGGCCAATATCTGTGCTGAACATAGATGCAGTCCCACGTACATCTGTGTAACTCACACTTCTGTCGGTATCCCTCTGTCACCCCAGAAGTTCACTCTCATACCCCTTCCAGCCAATCTCTCTGTTAAGCAGCCATGGATTTGATCTCTATCAGGACAGATCAGTTTTGCCTCTTCTAGAAATTTACGTAAATAGTATTATATGATATGTAGTTTTTATGACTGACTTCTGTCCCTCAAAAAATATTGAAAAGTGTTATGGTTCTATCACTGGTATATTTTTTTGCATCCCTTATTCTTTAAAAAAATATATCTAGAATATAGTTTCTCATCAACCATTGTTTTTCCCATTTTATAAGTTTTTAGTCACTAGGACCTAAGAGCTTAGTATATGTCAGGTACACTCTAGGTGGATCTGGTTCTGAAGCTGAGGTTCAAGTTCAGACTCAGGTTCGACTCTTAGTTTATACTGACTTGTCTTGTATCCTGGGCTGTTTGTGCCTCAGTCACCCCATCTGCAAAGTAGGGATAATTACAGTACCTGCCCCATAGGAAGATTTTGGGAAGTAAATGAGAAATATATATAATGCAGGCCTGAATACCAAATCTTCTAAAAAAGAATCAGAATTCTAGGTAAACGTCACCTATTAGCTCTTGTTAGGAAAGGGGAAAAAATTCTAAGAGTTCAGATACTTTGGGTTCTGGTTCAACAAGCTCATTTAAAAATGATAGTATACACACATCTATTTGCTACAGTGTCCTGAATCAAGTCATAAGCACATTTCATCAGCATCTATCATAATACCCAGTACTGTGCCAAGCCCTTTGAGACAGACAAGAAGAGTATTTCTGAAAAGACAATTCAGTTATTATGACATAATGTAAAATAGTCTGTGTTACTGTGTGCTCAGTTCTGTGGCTAAGACTACATGTGGCCACATATCTGAATAAGAGAATAAAGTGATATTTCATCTCCGGTTCTGGAGAGGCAGCCTTGTCCCTTGGAGAGACATCCTCCTCATCCTTTGCAGCCTGCATTTCCGAACCTATGAGATAAGACTCAGGAACCACGAGAGATGTTCCCCTGTGGTCACAGAAGCCGGAGAGCAGGGACCACCCCCGGGGCGTGGGTGTTCCAGATCACAGCCACTGGTCTGAGGCTGCCTGGGCCAGCAAAAGGAAGGGCAGGTTGCATGTGGTCCTCTAAGATGGGGTGGCTCTTACTGAAATCAAATAATTAGCTTCAAATCAATGTGACAACTTACGGGTAAAAAAAAAAAAAATACTTATGGTTTTTAAAATAATAATGCTTCGTGTTATCCAGGGTTTCATGGAAATGTGCCCATGCCCCCCCCCTTCCCCACTGGTGGCAGTAAAAATTGGCAAAATTGCCAAAATCTTCCTGGAAGGAACTTGGCAATATGTATAAACAGCCTTCATGCTTCTGGACTGAGCAGTACCTCTAGCATTTGTTCTAAAGGATGAGGCTGTCAGGAGCGATTTCATTCAAAGGTATTCATTGCATTGTTGTTGCAAAGTTAAAAATTTTAAATAAAGCAGGATTCCAAAATAGGTGATTACATACTTTATTTGTTTTGTATACACATAAGGTATCTGTTTACGTAACGTAAAGTGCGTTTACGATTGTAGTACACGAAATACACAGTGAAGCATCTGGAAGCCTTTAAAAATGATGTCACTAAAAACACAGTAACACAGAGGGGCAGTCACAGTATGTTAAATTAACAGCATCTTATAAATTAGAATGTACCCCAAATTGCTAATTTTGACTTTCTTGTAAAAGGTTTGTGAGATTGAAGCCTTATTAAAAGGACTAGCGTTGTATTATTAGCATGAGCATCATGAAGATGACCGTGCTTCTCAGGTGGTGTGAGATTGGTACCCCAAGGGCACACTTTCCTGGTGTGTCCAGAGGCCCGTAGCTGGTGTATTAAATTAAGAATATGCAGATTAAGGCTTGCTGAGTGAGGAGGATGAGACCCTCACACAGGGTCAGCAGTAGCCCCCTCAGCATCCGAGCTCCCATTTTGGGGAAGTGAAAACCTTAGGTCATTTTGATTGAAGGCACAGTTCCAGTGCACCCCAACAAGGGAAGGAGAGCATAAGATGTATTGTTACTTACAGATCCCAGGAATTGGGGGTGGCGGTGAGCCAGGGGAAGGGCAGTTTTCCATCCGAGGTCCCAAGGCAGCAGGAGATAGACAGCAGGGTAGCAAGCACCTGGTACATAAGTTGTTTGGGCTGAGGTCACTAATTTTCCTCATGGTCAACTCTAAGTGGTTATTTTAAAAGGTGCCAGGGCAGAGCCAAGCGGGAACTCGGGACGGGCATCCTAAGCTCAGGTCCTTCTCTAAATGTCCAGGCTCTGGGTGTGAGCAGGGGTGTCATGCTGTCAGCTGTCTAGGCAGCCCCTCAGATAGCTGTCTCCCCCACACCTGGGGCCCCGGCATCCCTTGGCTGTGCCCGGTGCTAGGAGCGGTGAAGCTGGGGGGCCGCGGTACTCGGACTTGAGCCACGCAGCCGTGAAGCATCCCCTCCCCAGGTCTCCGTTTCCTTTCTTGTAGGAGAACCTGGCTGTTCTTTTTGTTCCCATGAGCTGGATTGGGGGGGCAGGGTGGGTGGTGAGGGGTGGCATCCAGACGGCCACGTCCACCCACCTATGTGATTAATCATGAGAATGAGCCGTATTTAAATAGACTGATTCTGAAGGATTGTTGGCAGCTGAGGAGCGTCTATAACATTACGAGTTCCTCAAAAGGTTCAGTGTAAACACAGCTCCCGCAGGACCCAGGATTTCCACTCCTAGGCATATGCACAAGAGAAATGAAAACATACGTCCACAGAAAAACTTGTTCGCCGGTGTTCACAGCAGCGTTGTTCACAGTGGTCAAAAAGTGGACACAAACCAAACATCCATCAGCCGAGGAACCATGTGGTCGTCCATACGATGGACTGTTTCTCAGCCCTAAAAAGAGCGATGTACTGACTCGCGCTGCAATATGAATGACCTTGAAAACACTGTGCTAAGTCAAAGGAGCCAGTCACAAAAGACCCCATATTGTCGGCTTCTGTTTGTATGGAACACCCAGAATAGGACAGTTCCTGTAGACACAGACAGTAGGCTGCTGGGGGCCAGGGCCAGGGCCAGGGGGACGCAGACGGAGATGGGCAGTTCTGCTGACGGGAGCGTGATTACTTTTTGGGGTGATGACAGTGGGCCAAACTTGATTGTGCTGATGGTCGCACAACTGTGAAAATGTGAAAACCATTCAATTGTGCACTTTTAATGAGTGAATCGTATGATATGTGGATTGCATCTCAATAAAGCTGAGATTTAAAAAAAAAAAAAATACGCCACCCATTTTAAGTGACAAGAAAAAGAACGGGCAGCAGGCTCTGAAGTTTTAAGTGAAGCTGAAAAAATCACATTTCCACGGTAAATAGTAAGCGTTCGCGGAGTGCAAGGCGTTGCCCGCACAGAGGACCAGGCAAGGTCGCCCAGCCAGCCGTCCGGCTCTGGAGGCGGCACGGCTTCCTCCTTTGACCTCAGTGGCCTTATCCCTGCAGAATGTGTCCGGAAGATCAGAGAGTCACTCAAGGTCAACATGCGGGATTTCTCAGGTGTCCCTCAGGGTTTGGCTTGGGACCGCAGGAGGGCCCTGTGCTTCCCCGCACAGCCATGCCCAAGTCAGAACCCAAACATGCGTCCATGCGGCTTCCCGCGGAGCACCCCCCACCCTGGCCTCTGCAGGAGGGACTGTCCCCGCACAAGGACAGGCTGATGCCCGCAGGAGTTTGCCAGTCCAGCCGTGGGCAAGGCCGGGATGGATATTTCCATCCCAGAGCGCTGGTTCAGCAGTGGCCTCCCCGACCCGCACCGGAGCCGTGTGATCTGAACCCCAGCGTGTGTCCTGGGTGCATGGGGGACAGCAGCTCGGCAAACAGGGGCGGCTCTGCCGTGGGCCAGGGAGCTTGTGAGCCAGTGTGGGGGGACCGGGAGGCGCCTACCTTGCCTGCCGCTCACTTCTAACCTAGTGAGGCCACGCGGGCTTGCTAGTCTGCAAGAGATCAGTTAAAGGTGAGAGTGTTAGTAACAAAACTAGAAAGAGAAACGGACAAGGGATGGGGGGCGTGTTTCCGAACGACCCGGCGGGGCTTCTCTGCTGCTGGCCCTGCTGGGTCCCCTGCGGGCTCTGGGCAGAGCAGGTGGATGGAGGGTCACGGCCCTGGGGCTGGCACACAGCCGGAGTCCTTCTCAGCTTGAAACACCAAGCCAGATTTTGGAATTCTCCACCGTTGTCAAGAACCGAGAATTGTCCCTAAATGTCGGTGCTCGCGGCCATGATGATTCTCTTTCAAATGGGTGTCCTGGCCATCTCTAGGAGGGAATGAATACCGACCCACAAGAGGAAAAAAAAAAATCTATAACCTATCGTTTTCCATTGCTCAAAAACTGGTTTCTTCTCTCCAAGAAACATCTTACATTTTCCCCTCAAATCTCTCACCCATCATCACCACAGCCTCCACCAACACGATCCAGACGTACAACGTGAGCTCCATCGCATTTGAGATTTCCTAGCAGCTGTACCCGCTCTCTCTGGATAAATCGATGGGAGCGGTGCCGTCAGGGCAGGGTTAGCCAGAATTCTGCCCCTGCCGAGTGCCTGGTCGGAATGCTGCCTCCCGCGCGCAGTAGCTGTGTCCCTTTGGGCAAGTCCGTCGGCCGCTCGCAACCTTGTGTCCTTGTCTGTACTCCAGGGAGGAGAAGGTCTGCTTCGCAGGGCTGCTCAAAACTTCAGAAGTCTGTGAAACCCTTTCATAATACCTGGGTCAATAAGCGGCGTGCATGTATGTCAACACGGCAGCCTCTTCCAAGACCTTCTGTGTCAATGCCACCTACCCACACGCAAAGCCCTCTGTGACCGCAGCTCTCCTGGGCCGGCAGAGCCTCCTCCCTCAGTCTGTTTGCCCCTGACGACCACCACCGTCAAACCCCAGCCCCTTCCCCAAACACACACCTGGCCCCGTGGCCCCAGTACTGACCAGGTGTTGCACATACCTGCTGACTCATTTCCAGGAAAATCACAGCCACCAGCTTCCTGGAGTAACTCAGGGCCGTGCTCGAGGAAAGCAGAGGGAGATTGTGGAGAAGGTTATAGACTTCCCCGGGAACAGATAGCCCATGATTTTTTACTTCAGACAGTCCTTTAGAATAGACGACCCTCCTTCTCATTAAAGATCCAGTGACAGTTTTCATTAGAGGTTTGCCCAGACGTCCTTGATAGTAAGTCCTTCCAAACTAGTACTCCCGTACCAGCTGATGAGAGAGAGCAACTGGACATGTGGAAACCCCAGATTTCTGGTGAGAATCTCCAGATTCTTGGCCCGCTTGGGCACAAATCAGTGCAGGTCAGTTCACCCTGTGTCCCTCTGCAAAGGGAGGTGTTGAGCGGAAGACCACCAAGGAGCCCCTTTAGCTTGGAAAATCTGTGAACCTGTCTTCTCTCCCTCCGCATTTGTAATCAGCTACAGAAGGCTTAGACATTTCTTTGGTGTTAGACAGTGTAGACTAAGATGCCATATAGGAACGACTTTCCAATTCTCCATGGACTCCGCTAACCCTTCAGAATGGGGCAGCTGCTTCATGGGGTTCACATGTAAAGACTCTGAGATGTTCATTCACATCCTGCACTCTGGAACGTTCACAATTAGTTTTTTTTCTGGGACCACACAGGCTGTTCCTAATTTTCAAAAGCTTAAACTTGGAGATTTCATTTTAAATATCAAAAGAGTCCATTTGCTCTTACTAAACAACAATCACACCAGACCTAACCCCTAAATACAGTAGGTGTTTGTGAACCATACTGAGCCAAAGGACACCTGTAGGAAGTTTATGAAACATAAATTAGTTGAACCGTAACCACAAATGACTTCGATGCAACACATTTTCTCGGATGTGTTTTTCATTTGCAATTCCTGTTTTTATTTACTTAACTGTCCTGTATGGAATGAACATAAAGAAGAGTCCTCAGTGGAAGGAGCCAGACAGAAAAGACCGACCTAGCCCATGATTCCATTTCTGTGAGATGCCCGGAAGAGGCAGGTCTGCAGAGACCGAGGGCGGATGAGAGGTGGCTGGGGTCCCGGGTGTGGGACCGAGGACTGGCTGCAGGTGCACGTGACGCAACTTCTGGGGGCGACAGAGATGTTCTCAAACCGAAGAGCAGGGATAGTCTCACAGCTCTCTGGGTTTACTAAAAATCGTTGAATTGTATCCTTAAAACAGGTGAATTTTATGGTATGTAAACTATACCTCAATAAAGCTGTGAGGGAAACAAAAGACTTAGTGCCCTCCCCCACCCCGGGGGGGCTCCCGGCTTATTAAGAAAACTGAAGAAAACACAAGACAAAGAGGCAGCATCAATGAGGGTGAGGCCACAAAGGGGTCCCCTGCTGCAGCCATAACAGTGACCGGTATTCCCCCCGCCTGCGAGGAGGAGGCAGGACCTCTCTTCCCTGGTTTTCAAAGCCTTTCGGGCAAATGTGGAACCTGCTGGGGGCCTCTTCAGGCCTGGGAATGGCCTAAGGTCCCTCCGTGGGCCCCCACTAGGAACTCCCGTCCTCAGGCCCTGCGGCAGGCCTGTCGCACGCTCTCCTCAGCCTCACAGGCACATCTCCATCTCCTCGGCCCCCAGGAGCAGCCGTGCAAATGTCCGGCGCGTCATGAAGATGCCACCGCGGGCTCTATGTTTAAAAGCTCGTGTCGGGGTGAGTGGTTCAGAATCTGCAACGTATCGGGGCACCTGGCTGGTGCCGTCAAGGCACACGCGACCTCGATCTCGGGGCTGTGAGCGCGAGCCCCATGTTGGGTGTAGAGATTATAAAAAAATAAATGAACTTAAAAAGAAGAATCTGACATGTATTTGGAGAAGAAAAGCATTCCTAGGGAGCCTCAACGAGAAGAGCAGAGCCGAGGCCCTGGGGCGGGCGGGGTCACGTTAACCACGTGGTGGTGTCCTAACTTCTACACCCAGGCCTTGGGACACTGCGGGCAGCTCTGCTCTTCACCAAGACCCACCCTCGCATGCATGTCTCAGGAAGCTCTAGAAAGTGGGAATAAGATTCTTTTCACAATCAGGAGAATATTATGTGGTTTGGGTTTTTTGTTTGTTTTTTAAGACTTGAGAATATCTATTTCCTGAATGTTTCAAACATGGTCCATAAATCATCCAGACCTTCCCAGCAAGGAACCAGGGTGCCAAGTCAAAGCCCTGATTTCCAGAATGTATGCCTGTGAATGTTAATTCCAGCAAATGATAACAGATGTTCCTGGAAGAGGAGTTGTGTTTGAAAACTGAAGTAAACGAACTTTGAGGGACTTCTTTCTGACGTGTGCAACTTCGCAAACCAGGGAGGGGTGAAGCTCGGCGCCGGGACATCCCAGCCAAGCACAGTGTCTCTCAGACTCGACAACAGAACACTTCCAGAAGAGATACCTATTAAAGGTCAAGGGCCATGTTTTGGGAAGTGACTGTATTCTGTGAAGAGTTGAAAATACAGACACACAGCACATCTGTGATTCCATCCCCAGTCAGGGTTTAGGTATTACATATAGTCTTTCTGTGTAAATTTTTTTTAAAGAATGCTTCAAAAAACTTTTCTTTTTTTATTTAAGATTTTATTTGTTTGAGAGAGAGAGCAAGAGAGCACGAGCAGTAGGGAGAGGGAGAAGCAGACCCCCTGCTGAGCAGAGAGCCCCATGTAGGGATCGACCCCAGGATCCTGGGATCATGACCTGAGCCGAAGGCAAATGCCCCTCAAAAATATTTTAAAGCAGGGGCACCTGGGTGGTTCAGTGGGTTGAGCGTCTGACTCTTGGTTTCAGCTCACTCTCTCTAAATAGATAAATAAAATCTTAAAAAAAAAAAAATTTTTTTTTAAAGCCCTTTTCAGGCTAGCATTAAATCGTGAACCGCCTTCCGTGTCATGTATTTCTTTTAAAGCACTCTTTAATGGTGTCACGCTAATCCTTCCGATGGCTGAGCCGTCCTTTAGTCATTCGGCTTTGGCCATGGGAGTCGTCCTCCCGCGGGACTGAAACAGCTGGGGGCGCAGCCTGTGTGTGCGTCTCGGGGGCTTACGACTGGTCCTCTCCTGTGGCTTCCCAGGAGGCCGGCTCCATCAAGGGCTGTGCGCCTGTTGGGGGACAGAACGGGATCATTGCTTCGCCCTCCAGGAAGGGGGTGCCCGGGCGCCACGCACCCATCCTTACCCGTTCCCCGATGCCCCTCATCCTGTGAAGCTGGTCCGCGTATCGCCTCCAGGCTCATGATTCTACAGCAGCGCTTCGGCCAGGCCGCTTGTCTGCTCACTGACCTGCTCTGTCTGTCAGGCTTCTCCAGAGACACGGAGCGCACAGCACACATGCGTGTACATGTGTGCACACATGCACGTGCAGAGATTTCTTTTACGGAATTAGCTTACACGGTTATAAGTGCTGGCAAAGCCGTAGGGCAGGCCGACAGGCTGGCAACGGGCACACGTTAATGCCACAGGCTTGGGGCACAGTCCTCTCTCCTGGAAACCGCAGGTGTTTGCTCCCAAGCCTGAGGCCCGGTGGATGGGGCCCCACCCACGTTGTTGAGGATGATCTCCGCTACTTAACAGCAACTGATTAGAGATGATGGGGACCATTCAGGGCAACTCGTAGGCAGGTGTTTGACGAAATCACAGGCGCCACAGCGCAGATACCTTGACACATGAAATTGACCGTGAGACCTGCCATGGCTCCAACTGCCCAGATTCCATCCCAGCAGAAGCCACACGCTATCTGTCCTGGGGCCGTGCATTTTATTGGGCCCTTTCGCCTTTTCAAGGATAATCTCCCTGGAGAAGTGTGACTGCTAAATGACACCTTGAACAACTTAATGGCATCACCTGATACCAGACAGGTGTCATACGTTTCTGGCTCCTGTGAGTTGGTGCTTTTATGGACTGGATGCAGTCAGCCCGCCAGCCCCCTTCTCACTGTGGAACCCTGCACTTAGGCTCTGCAGAGGTTCTGGCCCTGTCTCCTGCCATTGGCCCAGTTATGTCCTTCTCTCCACCTGGGGCACCCCTCATCCTGTGTGCTCAAACGAGTGACCACATCCCCCGCCCTTCCTTCTTCACCCCACGCCTTGCCCTTCTTTCTAGCGGGAGGTCTGGCTACATTTGGTGACCCTAAGGGCTTGAGCAGTGAGTCCTGTCCTCATGAGGGGATGACACAGGGCAGGAGCCTGATCCATAGCCCCCCCGCCCAGGCACACCATGCCTGCCCTCCAGAGTCTCACAGCCCGGAAGGGAGACAGACACTCAAAATTGTTTGATGAGGGGCGCCTGGGTGGTTCAGTCGGTTGAGCATCCGACTCTTGATTTCGGCTCAGGTCATGATCTCAGGGTCATGAGATCGAGCCCCGAGTGGGGCTCTGTGCTGGATGTGGAGCTTACTTAAGATTCTGTCTCGCCCTCTCCCTCTACATCCCCCCCTTAAAAAGAAATTGTTTGAGGATGTGACGTGTGGAAACACTGAAGCAGGCAGAGGGGAACGGAGAAGTCCAGGGAAGCTTCACCGAGGAGAGCAGGGAACGGCAGACAGGAAGCTGATGAGACGGAGCGGCCCGTGCAGAGGTGTGGAAGAGGGGCCCAACAGGACACACGGACATGGGTTTCACGGTTGCTGAAGACTGGCATTGTGGGCAGGGAGTAGCTGGGAGAGAGAGTGCCTTGGGTCTGAAATTGTCCTGACTACAGCGAGTCCGCTCCGTAGAGCCAGTCGAACACATGCAACTCCTGCGTCTGAGACAAAGGAAAGCTTATGGCTCAGAGCAGAATCTGTAGCCTAAGTATCAGCACCTGTGTGGCTCCCCAGCCCTCTCTGCCCGGTCCCCGTAGGGTGATGAGACGAGGCGGGGGACATCTGGGCGTGCCGGTGAGCTGCACCGCAGGAGTGGGGCCCTGAGCTCGGAGAAGCCAGTGAGGGACAGAAAGCACATTGGCCTCGGCTCCAAGGGACATGCTCTGTGGTGCAAGGAGCTTCCTCTGCAAACACTCCTGGAAGGAGAATTGGAAACGGAGACGGTTTAGCCTCTGCTGGGAAGATGAGTGGAGATGCGAGCCACCTCTGAAGACTGGTTTCCCAACAAGAGGCAGGGAGACAGGGTCAGACCACCTCTCTCATCACGTCTCCAGTCTAGATTCTGTGAGGGTCCAGAACCCTCCTTAGGGGCAGCAGGGGGCAAGTGAGGGCAGCTTGTGGCTGGACAGGGTTGGGGTTCTGTGGAAGCCCCAGGTCAAAGGCAGAGGGTTTCATGAGGCCTCCTGCTGCCCAACGTCAGGTCCAGTGGGCCGCACTCCCAGCGAGCTCCTCGAGGCCAGCTAGCCTGCACTCTCCACATGGTTCATCCACACTTTTTCTTCCTGATAGTGTGCGAATTGGGTGCCCACCACCGCTGAGACAAATTCCCACGAGTTCAGTGGCTTGAAGTAACAGTTTTATGATCGTGCAAGTCTGGAAGCCAGAAGCCCATGGGTTGACATGACTGTGTCCCTTGTAGAGGCTCCCAGGGAGTCCATTTGCTTGTGGAGGCCACCCACTCCCCCTGCCTCATGGCCCTGATCCCCCTGTTCTCTGACTCTGATCCTCCCACCTCCCAGTGGGATCGCCATGTGGGCTAGTATATTCCTGGGAATGAGGACATGGACGTCTTTGGGGAGACTTTGTCTCCCACATTCTCCGGTCCTCTCTAGATGCTGTGGCCCACATTGTCAAGCCCCCACCACGGACACGGCCCTGTCTGCATGTTTCTCTCCACCCAGATGTGGCGCTTGTGGACATAGTCTGGGGTACAGAGGGGACCGTCTGTTGCAGGGAAGACCATGTACAATCAGGACAGGGAGCATCCTAGGCTAGAACGGGCATCAGGCAGGAGAGCTGGCTCAGACTCTTCCATACTGTTGACTACCTTAACTTTCTTATTTAAGGAAAAAAAATGAGGGACACCTGAGTGGCTCAGTCGGTTAAGGGTCTGACTCCTGATTTCAGCTCAGTTCACGATCTCAGGGTTGTAAGATCCAGCCCTGCACCGGGCTCCTCGCTAGGTGTGGAGCCTGCTTAAGATTCTCTCTCTCCCTCTGCCCCACCACCGCTCGTGTATGTGTGGTCTCTCTCTCTCTTAAAAAAAAAAGAAGAAGAACCCTACTTGCCCTGTCTACTTACTAGATGGTTGTAAAGCTCAAATGAAAAATGCCCAGAGATGGATCTCTGAACTATACTGCATTTAAAATGTTGCCACTCGCTCTGTTCTCTCCATTTAACTGCGAGCTTTTGGGTGTCTAAAGTGGGATAAAATGTTGACCAGTTGCCAGGCAGATGCCACAGCTCTTGGTCAAAAGCCACCAAATCATTAGTCAAAGCTTCTTTAGTAGAGATGCATGCTTTCCACCTTGGAATAACTTACTTGAAAATATATGATTGGTAGAAAATGTAATGTTTCCATCTACCTGAAGTTCTGCAGGTTTTTGCCAGTCAATTATTTGTATAAAATACTTTTTTTTTTCCAAGTAGAATCCTATTGCTAATGAAACCATATTTTGAACATGAAATTGTTACAAAGAAGAAAAAAATATCATTATCCAGAAAAGCAGCAATAGCTCCTGCATTTGGTGGTCTACATAGAATATTCCTCTTCTGGGGGAGATGAAAGTGGTCCCCTGTATCAGCCTATGAAATTATTGTAGAATTGAGTTTTAACCCCTGGAACCAGGAAGGGAAATGGAACCCTAACCTAGGTTCCACACATGGGAAGTCAAATCTGAAACGTAGAGATGTGACGTATAGGGTAGCATGCCTCGTCACTAATCCAAAAGAGATATGAAAAAAAGTGGGTTGTTTTCATGATGGAAAGAGTCAGCTTGAAAGGTAAGGCTTCCTTCCTGCGGTTTCCGCTGTTGCCCTTTTCCCCTGATCACATTTGCTAGATGTCCATTTCTGTAAGTTTTCCCTCTAGAACAAACCTATCATTTCTCGCCACAGGATATTTACAGCTTCAATCAGTGCCAAATTCAATTGGCTTCTGATCTCATCGCTGGAAGTTATAGATGCAGATATTATTTGCACTGCGGTTAATTATGGAGCAATCAAACTTTGGCTTTTCCACTGTAATTTCCTCTGCCAGCTAATTTAATTAATCACCCCCAGCTCAGCTCTTCCAGCTGCGACCAGCAGGGTCATTAATTAGGCATGTGGCGGTAGCTCACCGACCAGGTCCCGCTTCCAGGCTGCTGCCCGTGTGATCTCTCCGGGAGGAAGAGCTCTTCCTGAGCACCCAGGCAAGATTAGGGGTGGGGAAAACATTGCTCCACCCCCTCCAGAAAGGAAGACCGCTCCTGAAGGACCCGTTGGGGCAGATAGCTGGCCCACAGTGGTGATTGGCTTCAAAGCTCGTGCAGTGAAAGAAGAAAAGGCCTCCCCTTCTGGTTAGACTGGCCTGGGCACCAGGCGAGGAAAGCGGCAGCTGATGATCACCTTTGGTCTCAGGTTTTTCAACCAGGCTACGTGCTGCCAATAATGCAGACGTCACCGTGAAGAGCTAAGTTTGCGACGCGGAAGTGTCGGTTTCCTTACGAGCTCACGATACCGATACTGTGACTTCGGAGGCCGACTTCTGCCCCGGAGGGAAGATGAAAGGGTTGTTTTGGTTACAACATAAGGAAGTGACTTTCTGGTCTGTACCCATCGAAATGGATGCCTCAGTGATTCAGGTGATTCTCCCATTGCTTTGGAGAGCTGTTCATTTTCAGGCAGTTTCCAGCTTCCCTTTCCTACGTAGAGAATACCCATTACTAAGAAATCATCACTGGAATTCCACATAATCGTGTGTGTGTGTGTGTGTGTGCACGTACATACATAGAGAAATAATCCCCCAAATATGGGAGGCTTTCTTATGATGATTCTTAAATAGACTTTATTTTCCTATAATTATGTGAGTTTTTTTTAACTTAATATATTACATAGGAAGATCTTTTTTTAAGGAACTGGTTAATAAGTCTGAGTTTTGTACAAAAGGATAAATTGATGAACAGGTGTTTTCCAGAGCTGTAATAAATCATCCTAGAACAAGCAGTGCCTCTTCTGAGATCCTATCCAGTGCCCTGCCCTCAATTAAATGAATCAAAGAGACAAATGTGAATGCGTGCACGCACACACACACAGCACACACAAAGGTTCTAGTCGAGAGGGAGCAGGGCGGTCCAGCTCAGTAATTAAAGGGATAATAAGGACGCATTGTGTGCCAGGTGGGAGAAAATGTGCAGGAGAACTCACAAAGTCTGTAGGGTTGGACCTGTCTGTTCAGCCGGACAGGAAGCACCCCCATCATAAAACCCCCGTGGCCTGTAAACACCAGATTTCCCTCCTGCCAGGGACTGGGGCTGGGGAGGCCCCAGCGAGTAATGGCTGTGATGGTGGCTGGCTTCCGGCGTGCCTTCCTGAGTAGGCGGGGTCCTCGCGGTCCTTAAACAAGTGTATTCAGTCCTGACGGCCAGCCCCGTGACCCACTGGCATATTAAAATTTAAATGCACAGTACATGCATTCATTTCACGCTGTAAAGATTGTTCTGGAATGAATTACAAGTGGAGGTTCCTGCCTAACGTTCCCGCTCTGCTATTGGGAGCATGGGAGATTCTTGGGAATTGCAAAACAGCCATAATGCAAAGGTCTTCTGCAGATTTCCCTTCTCAAAAAAAAAAAAAAAAAAGTTTTTCAGTCGTTTTCTTCTAGAGAAACCTCTTTGGATTCAAGGAATTACAAACCCTGGAACAAATCTGTCTTCCTAGCGATAACTCGGGTATCCGTTGTTAAGAATTTTTGCCCATTTCCACTACTGCCTGAACCAGCCCTAGAAACGGAAGGGATGCCGAAAACACCTGATTCTGTCCCTTCGGAACACTGGAGTACAAATCAGAAAATCCTTGTATTCCTCTAGGACCCCCAGCCCTCCCGCCGCCGCCTCCAAGCTGGTAGATGAATCTCTTTGCAGAAGAACACTCTACAAGGTTGCTTTCGTTCTGGCTTCAGTGTCTGCAGTGCTAACCTCGGGCCTCAGTTTCCCCACACATGGAACAACAGACCCCATCCCCCGTGGAGGAACCAGCTCTTGCAGATCCCAGAGGCCTGGAAGGCTTTACATTGACTGTTTCCTTCTTACCTCTTAGGGCCTCATCCCCTGGCGGCCTTTACTGCCCCTAAAAAGAAAGGCCCCCCTAAAAAGAGCCAAGGGGAGGCTGCTAAAGGAGGGCCAGGCAGGCCCAGGGCATGACCAGGCCCCTGCGGTGGCCCCTGAGGGCACCCTGTGGTTCTCCAGGCCTGGGGAGCTGCACTGCTCCTTGGGCCACCACAGGATGTGGCCCAGCCGCCTTCCTTTGTGAGGGCCTACCAGCCCTCAAGGAGGGCTCCCAGCGGGGACAATGGCTGTCCGTCAGGGGTAACAAATCCCGTGTCCTGGCCCCGGGGTTCACTGGGCCCGGTGGGGTGGGGTGATGGCAAAAACCCTGATCACTGTTGTCATTTCTCCGTTCTCCTGCCTTGGAGCAGGAGAGGGTCCATTCCATTCGCTGAGTCTTGAAAACCTGCCCTAATCTTCCCCTTTTTCCCTCCTGCTTAGAAACAGGCTCTGACAGTCTGAACGTTGGAAATAATTGGATTCTAAATTCTAATTCATCTGTAAAGTATTCGGTGATTAAATTAGCCTAATAGATATTATTTCTTAACGTGGCTGCATAATTCTACCCTGCTCAGATCTCTGAGGCCCTAAAGTCTGCCCCCCACCCCGCCCCCGTTTGCTATTGACGTGAAATTCTCAGAAGGCAAGACATAACTCTGCCTTCTTCAGTCTGTTTTCCCAGGTTAAGAGTTAAACTGATTTATGCTTGAAGGGTATTGCCTTATTGCTCAGGTGTGGGTGCACGGTGTATGTTATTCTTTAAGAAGAGCTGGAGAGGAAAAATATTATTTTATGTAATTTTGGATCATCTTTTTCTATCCAGAGTATTACAGACCCTTTAAGCATATTGGCCGGTGCATCTCTTGTAAGTTGCATGGGGTTTTCCAAATAGTTGGAAACCTCTCAGCTCCTTCCATAGACCTTATAAGTGTGAAGACAGTCCAAAAAATCTTAGAGATGCCGAAGACACATTTTAGCTGGGGCGTCTTTAAGGATTTTCTGTAGAAC
Organism: Phoca vitulina; assembly: GCF_004348235.1. Lineage (NCBI taxonomy): Eukaryota > Metazoa > Chordata > Mammalia > Carnivora > Phocidae > Phoca > Phoca vitulina. The sequence continues at coordinate 5,003,272 of NW_022589704.1, read as the reverse complement.
TGGTTAAATTCTTGGCCAGAAAGAGGGGACTGCGGGAAGGGCCAGACCCCGGACTGGCTCCAGGGAGGGCATCTGGGCTGCTCACCCTTCTGCCCCATTTCTGTATTTCTTCACCTGAATTTAATTTCTTCAAGTATGTGCCTCTCCCCTCCCCCGCCCCCCACCCTGCCTCCCTGCAAACATCTGCAAATAAAATCCGCAGCTCCCTCCCTGGTTCAGTAGCTGGAAACAGCTGGTGGGTTTTGTGCAGCATGGGAGCAGTGGGGGGACACCGTTTTGGCAAACACTCGGAAACCGGGACGGAGGGGGCCGGGTAAAGTCAGGAAACTGTTTTCATGAGTAAATGAAGGAAAACAAAGGCCGCTCAGCAGGAACAGGAGGGACACACACTCCCTCTGAATAGCTCCCTAAAAGCAGAGCTGAAAAGGAAGAAGGCCCGTTTGCTTCTGGGGATCCAATAAATTGTTTCAGGAAGTGAAAGTCTGTCCAGGCTAATGGAGCTGTGATTGACAGCACTTCTCATTATGGAGCCCATCAGGGGGCGGGGCATTCAGTGCTGTTGAGGGGCCGAGGTGGGAGCCTGGGAGCCAGAGCCCCAGGTGGGGGGTCGTCCTGTGTGCACTGAAAGAGGCCTGTACCCCCACTACCCCCCCCCCAAGAAAAGACCACAAGAAACGAGAACCTCATCTTTCAGGAGCACGTCCCTTTTCTATCACAGCACATCCTGCTTGCCACCCGTCACGAATCTACCAGAATCTTCCCTAGCGTCTTCCCGAGAGAGCCTGCTGAAGCGGCGGGTTGCAGTACCAGGCAGGACCGCAGAGCATGCTTCTCCAGGACTGGCCGCCTTATGGCTCGTACCCACCTGGGCCAGTTTGATGTTCAGGACCAGGATCCTCCTGGAGGTTGAAAACATGATCGTGGGCATTTTAAAAAGCTTTTTTCTGTGTGTGTGTGGTGCTGTGGCTAGTTTGTGAAGGCCAATTACAGGGGCAAATCTGTTAGAAAACCAGAGACGGTCGTTTTCTTTGTCCACGTCGGACCTCACTGAGGGCAAGTTGGCTTCAGTTATATGAGACGGATTAATCATTTTCCAGGACTCTAGAACGGGCCCTGGGAGGTGATAGGCCAGCCACCTCTGCTGGGAGGGGCGTGACAACCGTTTTCTGTGCTTGAGACCCTCCACCTGCTCAGAGGTGTGAGGAGACCTTGAGCTGGTCAGCATTCCCACAGGGAAGGTGACCGGACATGGCCAGTCGGATTCAACATCAGCACAGGCCAGGGTGAGGGAAGGCAGAAAAGACGTGCCCGGTGTCCCCTGGCCTGAGGGACGGGTCCCAAAGGCCTGGTTGTCCAGTTTGTTGATGTGCTGGGCTGACAAGACTCCCTTCTGGGGCAGGAGAGACTCCGTGATCGTCATTTCCAGAAAGCTGGGGAGTGTTGCTACTGTCCTTTCATTTTGAACCTCACCCCTATTGGTCACCCCTGGACCTCCAGCGATGCTCCCTCTCCTGGGTCCCAGTCCCAGCCTTGCCAGGTCTCAGAGCCACTCCACTAAGCAGAGGGACCGAGAGTGGGGGGTGGGAGGGGACTTTTCCACCCTCCTAGGTCCAGTGGCTGGGGTTGGTGGGCTGGGGGGGGGGGGGTTGCTGTGAATTAGATTTACAACAATAAACAGGAGAAAAGGTGTACAAGTTTACTGTTGTTTTTTTTTTTTTTGAGAGAGAGGGAGAGAGCTCAGGGAGGAGGGGCAAAGGGAGGGGGGAGGGGCAGAGGGAGAGGGAGACGATCCCAAGCAGACCCCACGCCCATTGACCAGTGCAGAGCCCAATTTGGGGCTTAACCTCAGGACCCTGAGATCACCACCTGAGCTGAAATCAAGAGTCAGACGCTCAACCGACCAAGCCATCCAGGCGCCCCACAAGTTTATTGATTTCTAATTTTACCTGCACGGTTGGGGGCTGGGGGGCGGGCATGAGAGAGTGAAACGAATACCAAAGGGATGGGGAGGTTTGAGAGCTTATATGCTATCTTCACAGGGGAAGGGAAGGGGAGAAAGGCCACTCCTGGGAGAGCAGCTGATGTTTAGAAAGGATCAAGGAGCCCTTAGGAAAATAGTGGGAGACCTGATACCTTGGGACAGAGTTTGGGTATGGTGCTGACCTCTGGCCTCTCCGGTGCTAAGGGTTCACCTTCCCTGGTGGATGCGCCTCTTGGGACAGAGATTTCCCACACCTGAGTTCTTTGAATGGAAGACCTGTTTGAAGGCAGCTAAGAGTGGTCCAGAGAAGTCCTGCATTTGTTGGTTCTCAGAATGATCCTCATGCCTGTGTTGCTCATCTTGATTCCTACACGGGGCATCACTTGTCCTTGGACGGTGGTGTCCTTTGTTAACCATGTTGAGGGTCCATAAGCACATTCCCTTGGGATTAGAAAAGGAGGAGTTTTCTCATGCTGTGCTTTGAAGGAGTTTCCGTGCGCCCTGAAGAAAAGGCTTCATGACTCCAGGTCTGCTGGAAAATGGAAGGGCCCACATGTGGGGTTCGGTCTGTGCCGCCCCTCTGTGACCAGCATCTTGAAACATGAGACACGTGTCAGTTGGCTGGCATTTCCAAAAGGCTGCCTGTGCTATTAAGTTAGCGGATGGTGGGTGTATCTTGAGGTTGATGCCTCTGTGAAGTTAAATATTTGTTTTAGTCATTCTGTCTTTCAAATGGTAGATACGCTAACACTGGTGCATTATGTGGTTTTGTTTTTTTTTTTTAAGATTTTATTTTTAAGTAATGTCTACACCCAAGCTGGGGCTCAAACGGCCCCGAAATCAGGAGTCGCACACTCCACCGACTGAGCCAGCCAGGCGCCCCCCCTTATGTGTTCTTAATCTGCAGGAAATAGTACGCTTTTCTCACCTGGATGGCTACACTTGAAATTTCGTAAACTAGATCCAGGGCTGTCTATGTAATAAAAACCCAGAGGAGAAGGAATCTCTCTTACTCAGTTTGTTTTGTTCCTGTGAAATTAATAGCAGCGGCTACGGCAAGTACAGCTCTCTCCCCATCGTGCTGTATTTATTTCTCCATCGGCCTCTGTTCGCCCTATAGCCCAGAACCTAACTCGGTACGGTGCCTAATTCCTGGTGAGTGCTCAATTGATATTTCTTGAAAGAATGAATGCTTAATAGGGCATTGGATGATGGTGGTAATCAAATCAAATTCAAAGAACTCCAACTAAGAGAAAAGAATTCTATGTTTCAAAGTCCAGAGGTGGAAGGGATGGACGTCCATCAGTTGCAGAAATGGAATGGAAAGTGGGGAGATGGGGACTGCACTTGGGGTGTCGTGCGGAGCTGGAAATGCCCAGGAGGGAAGGGTGGAAGGCAGACCACTCACACGGGTGGTTAACACCCGAGTCCACATTGCCCATTTCTTCACAGTTGACTTCTTCTTAAAGATCATGCACTTCTTTTGTGATTTTTTTTTCCACCAAAGAAAACATACAAAATTAAAGTTCCTCTAGTCAGTTGCCTCAGTGCACAGAGCAAACGTCCACACTTTTTCCTTGGACAGATCCGTGTGTTTCCTCCCTATTCCAGAAAGGGAGATACTACCTCTCTGTGCCTCTGGGTCTCGCCGTTGTCAGGATGCCGGCTCCGCTCAGGCCGAGGTGCTTTCCACCGGCTCTGTGATGGAGATGAGCACGTCCAGGTCCTCGGGACCTGGCAGGGGACGACGTGGTGCCTCACTGAAGGTGAGCCGTACCTGTAAACCAGAAGGCTCCCTGCCGGCTGGTGCCTGACGAGGAAACCCAAAATGTGGAGTGAATCTTGTTCTGTATAGATCTCGTGGTCATCTCCCGTCCCTGTTTACCCCTCGAGAACAAAGAGAAGTTTGCACAGAAGAGGGAGGTGGCTTAACCAGAAAGGCTCTCTGGAAATTACAGATTCCTGTAGTCAGCATTAATATGCTGCTTTTCAAACATATAAATGGGGGATTGAATTGCAAGAATGTCAGCAATAAAGAGTGCATTTGTGGAATGATGACCTGATTGGCATCCCTGCCTTTTGAATGGCTGACGAGGTCTAATTGGCATAGAACGCCCTATAAATTTATTAGCGGGCCTCGCCTGTCATTGGTGGACTTTCTACTGTTAACCACCAAGAAATTACCAATTTTCAGGAGTTAGTCACTCAAGTCGCACTATAACTAGGTTTAAAAAAAAAAAGTGCACGCCGCTCATGTTATAAATCAGGCTTATGCCTCGTACTGCACAGCCCTCCGGCTGCAAATTATCACTGGGATAGGGAAGTTTGGGACTGGTGGAGTTGCAGGGAAGAGCCCATGTTCACAAGGAAGCCCCCCGCCTCTCTGCACCCCTGCTCGCACTCCCCTTGAGCTCTCCACAAAGACCGCTGGCTGGCGCTGTCTTGCTGACCCGTTTTCCAGCCCCCCCCCCCCCACCGGCCTCCAGCTACTCAGGCCACCGATGAGCTGGCTGGAAATTGCAGTTTTGTGGTTGTTCACATCCAGGGCTTTGATGTTCTTATTGATACATTCAACCCTCGGGCACATCATGCAAAGAGGACACATCTACCCTCTTATTTCAGGCACATAATAGAAATATTCAGGAGCAGGCATAATTATTTCAATTACTTCTCTCTGGTGTTTGAGACACACTCAAGAGTCACAAATTAGAAAATAATATTCACATGTGTCTTCTAATTGGTAACAGATTAGAGGCATTTTATCTTTTTAAATAATTTCCAAATGTGCCCCGAAGAGACTGGGAAGGAACGGAAGAAAGGTGTAGAAAAGCAAACACAGCTTTGCCAGGCTGGCGCGAGGCCTCTGTTTTGGCCAAGACCTCAGGGCAGTGAGGTGTGGGAGGCCCTTCTGTTTTCAATCGTCCAGATTTTTGTGTTCATCACTTTTTTCCCCATCAAAATCTAGCAGCAACAGGGCTTCCCACGTGTGTGCTGGCCCGACTTGGAAATGCAATCCTCACGTGTAAGTGCGTGATGAACACGTTTCCGGCCCCTGTACCCCGTGTCTTTAGCCACGCCTTCCACACACGCATGTCTGCCTACCTGCACTCGGGTTTAGGTCTCATCTACTTGCAGAAAGAAAACTGGAGTCGTCTGTGGCTCTGTGTCCAGGAATTTTGGAGGAATGAGGACCGAGGTTGCAGTGGCCCCAGGTCACCCAGCATGCCATGCTCTTGTTCCCGCGCAGCCGATGCCACGTTCCTCTCAATCATAAGGGCTCTCTCCGTTCCTTTCTCATGATGGAATTTAGTTTTGTCAAATAACGTTTTTAAAAACTCGTAGCTCCTACTCTGGAAGAGTTTGGCAGCTTCTTATAAAACTAAGCACGCAGTCCCCAACCCAGCAGCTGCACTCTTGGGCATTCATCCCAGAGAAATAAAAACTTAAGTTCACACAAAAACCTTTTTTACTAATGCTCGCGGCAGCTTTATTTGTAATGGCACAGGTGTTGTCCCTCAGCGGGATGGTGAAACACGCTGTGGTCCGTCCGTACCACGGAACGCGGCGCAGCAACGGAAAGGTGTGGGCCATTGATGCACAGAGGAGCCTGGAGCGGCCTCCAGAGTCATGCTGAGTGAAAACAGCACATCCCCAAAGATTACATGCCGTATGATTCCATTTATGGCGCATTCTGGAAATGACAGAATTACAGAGAGAGAGAACAGATTTAGTGGTTGCCAGGGGTGAGGGATGGAGGGAATGGGGGGTGTGGTTATAGAAGGGTGAACGAGAGGAACCCCTGTAGGGGGAGCATTCGCTACCTTGACTGTGAGGGGGGATAACAGCAGCGTGACCCAGGAATCGGGTAAGATTGCGTGGAACTAAGCGATGCACACACACATACAGAAGACTACACATAAAAGTGGGGAGATCTGAACGAGATGGCTGGACTGTATCGCCGTCAGGATACATCCTGTTGTTAGACCGGACGGTAGTTTCTCAAGATGGCACCATTGGGGGGAAGCTAGCTAAGGGGTGCCTGGGATCTCCCCACATGATGTCCTTAAACTACGTATGAATCTCAAAATGCAAGTAAAATAAATAAAGGAAAAGAAAGGGCGGCTTCCGTAACAAGATGAGGACTCCTTAGGGAAATGGCTCATCCCGGATGTGGGGGAGTACGAGGTCAGCCTGGGACGCGCTGCTGTGCCGGGAGGCATGACGCTGTCGGGGACCGAGGGGGCTTGTTGTACAGAACAGGGGCAGCTCCGGGAGGCGCCCCGTGGCCAGCCCTGGAGCAGCGAAAGCCTCAGAAAGAATAATGGCCGTCGTAGATTCGAGGACACAGGGACTTTTTCAAAGCCTGTGGGTCTGTGATGATACTCCCAAAAGGAGGTATGGGGCGGGAGTGGCTCTTCTTTATAGAAAATGCCAACTAATAATCAGAGAAGGACTGACAGAACTGGGAAGTCTCTGTCTTGTCTCCAAGGACGTAACAGCTGACTCTGTAGGCATCGTCAGGCCATGCGCTTTGGGGAAACGTCTTGAGGAACCGGAGGTGCAGCGTCTCAAGGGATCAGCCCTAGGTCACTCGTTAGTTATAAAGGGGAGAAGGTTCTGGACAGAGGACAGGTCTGGGGGCCACTGTTTCACCTGTGCTCAGACTCGGTAATGGGAGCACCCCCCAGTTTGTACCTCCCGATGTGATGGGGGAGGGGGGAGCAGTGGGCACGTGTCTAGTGTCCTCACCAAAAGTAAGTGACCTGAATTGAATCAGACAAAACGAGATTGGGGGACAGTGTGTAATCTGAACTGCTCAGACTCCTCAAAAGTCCCCATGTAATTCAAGACCAGAAAGAGGGGAGGGATTTGGGAGGACCGTCAGAGTAAAGGAGATGGAGGTGCGGAGCGATCAGATGCGGCATGGCCTCCGGGAACGACTTCTGGCTGGAAGAAATATTCGGCTCTCCGGGTCGGGGGTCGCTTGGGGAAAACGGAGTATGGACCGCATATCGTCGGTAACAATGTTCTATTGATGTGAAGTTACTTGGGTCTAATAGTAGGGCCCATCATGAGATGGCACAGAACCTGAGTCTCACACAGTGGTGTCTGGACGTGGGGGGCAACAAGACAGCACTCCGGTTCTGGAGTAGTTTTTAATTGTGACAAAATAGACATAAAATTTAGCATTTTAATCAATTTTAGGTGTACAGTTCTGTGGCATTAAATATGTCTACATTGTTGTGCAACCATCACCCCCATCTTCTCCAGAACTTTCGCACCTTCCCAAACTGAGACTCTGACCCCATTAAACATGAACTCCCCATCCCCCTCCCCCCGCCCCTGGCGCCCACCCGTCCACCTCTTGTCTCTGAGTTTGACTCTTCTGGGTACCTCGCAGAAGAGGACTCATGCAATACTTGTCTTTCTGTGACTGGCTTATTTTGCTCAGTATAATGTCCTCAGTGTTCATCAGTGCTGTAGCGTGGGACCCCATTCCCTTTTATGACTGAATAATATTCCCTTGTATGATTAGACCACTTCGTGCTTACCCATTCATCTGCTGATGGACACTCAGGTTGCTTCCATGTTTTGTCTATTGTGAGTAATGCTGTTGGTTGTGAACATGGGTGTGCAAATATCTCTTCAGTGTCCAGCTTTCAGTTTTTCTGCCTATATACCCAGAAGTAGCATTGCTGGGTCATGGAGTAATACTATGTTTAATCTTTTGAGGAACTGCCTTACTGTTTTCCCAGATTCTAGATTTTTGATTCATTTAAATAGTGAATGTTGGATAGAAACCCTTTTTTCTAGAGGCCTCAGACATCCTACTGCGTGAGGACAAAGAGAGAAGGGCATGCTCGTGGGAGCAGAGGGCTCCCCTGTTCTCTGCAGAGAGGGGCTGGGTGGACCAGGGCTTCCCAGTTAAGATGGAGGGTAGCTGGTTCCTACCTTTGTCATATTAAGGACACATAATAAATTGTTTGTGGTCACCATCATTTCATAAAAGGACGTTAGCATCTAGAAGATAGGAAGGATACAACCTCAGAAAAGGAAGTGCCCTACAAATGTGTAACTTTAGCTTTATGAAAACTCCATTACATGGTTCATGTTTTGCCATTTTTCAGTGGACCAGAGATAGCTTTGCCACCAACTGATACTTTATTTTTTTTAAGGTTTTATTTCTTTAGTTGAGATAACGAGAGAGCGCACGTGCAGGGGGAGGGGCAGAGAGAGAGGGAGAAACAGACTTCCCGCTGAGCAGAGAGCCCGAGATCATGACCTGAGCCAAAGGCAGACGCTTAACCAACTGAGCCACGCAGGCGCCCCACCAACTGATACTTTAAAGCAACTGGACTATCCAGGGGGCCCCTAGGTGGCTCAGTCGGTTAAGCATCCAACTCTTGGTTTCTGCTCAGGTCATGACCTCATGGTCGTGGGATTGAGTCCATGTCCAGCACTGCTCAGTGTGTAGTCTGCTTCAGATTCTCTCTCCTTGTCCCCCCGCCCCGCTCACACACTCTCTTTCTCTAAAATCAGTCAATCAATGTAAAGCAACTAGACTACCCAGGACCAACCAGAGAATTTGTGGGGCCTTTGTTCAGGAACCATCAGGAATTTCAAAACAGTGGAACATTACACCAAGCATGGGCCCCTTTTGGGACAAGGGCCTGTGCAGAGTTTACACCCCATGAAGCCAGCCTGGGCTAGTGAACCCCTGACATCTTCTCTGTACCACTGTTCTAGGATTCCCTCTCCAGGAAAAAGCTGGGCAGAATTCTCACATTGCATTATCAAAGACAATGACATTGAGCAAGTTAAATGCTGTGTCAATTGTGGAAAATAAAATATCTGACCAGTTTCTGCCTCCTGATCCAGTTAGTTAGATAGATGTTTGGTGATTTTCATGAAAGAATTAACTTTAGCTTGTTAAAGAATCATGCTTTCCTTACCCTAGAGAATTCACATATACGCTGCGGTGAATCATTCCCGAGATCACCTCTACACGCACACATGACCAAACTTAGAAACAAAAAGTACCTTGTGGGGGTGGAGATTGGGTCTGATATTTTCAATATTTAAGATCAGTTGAGAAAGAAAAAATAGCCATTATTCATCTGTTGGGGTTTCTCTAAGAGGGACATCTAGTCTTTAATAGATTTTCAGTTGCCATTACGTTGGAATGGAGTCCATGTTGGCTGGCATGAAGGGTCGCTGGCAGACCAGCCCCACCGTCCCGAGTGTGTCAGTCAAGCCGATGGCTGATCTGGTTAGGATCTTTCAGCACGTTTTTATGTTTTCATATTTTGAAAAAAATTAACATGCAAACTCATCTTAAATGCCTTTTCCGTTTGCATACCCTCTGGAATGCATTTCCCCTTGTAAAATCTGTTTTGTTTGTGTGGCTGTTGAGAAACCACATGACTATTCCAATCCCCACCTTCCCCCCAAAATTAAAAGGAAAACTACATTAAGAAGACTCTTTACTGTCAAAATCATTAGTCTTAGGTCTTTAAAAACATCATATCGCTAAAGGGTGCAGTTCTTAAAGCCAGTTGGCTGTTTCTTCCTAGAAACCTCCTCGGAGCTCTGCAAGCGTGTCTCCAGTCTGGACCCTGCAGCCTTCCCTCTCTCTCTCCGTGTTTAACGACCACTTAGCGGACGGGTCTTTGAGAAGCCACCGGGTCATGCTTGGCCCTCTGCAGTCACTCCGTCCTGTCCCTCGGTTTTGCGTTTATGAACAGCCCCGGAGTGTCTGCTCCCTGGTGTTTAAAGACCACTGCAGCAGACACAGCAGAGGCTTCTATCCATTCTGCAGGATTCCGAGCGGAGGAAAAGGGCCATTTCTCTTCCCTTATCTGTTTATGATGCGATATGTTCCAAAGCGGATCCCATCAGCCAGTGTTACGGTGAACTTAATTCGCTGTGATGGGGTCCTACCACCAGGGCTGCCGCGAGGGCTGCCGAGGCGCGTCCCGTTTCATGCCACATTACGCGGGATCGAGGACCGCCTCACCTGACTAGCGCAGGCTCCCTGTCGCTTGGCACAGATTTATCGGGATTTATGCTCTAAAACAGTTGTTGACATTTTTTCTAATGTTGAAGTACGGAAACATCCAGTGTGTGCATGGCTGCCGTAGCTGAGCCACGCTTACAATGTGAAAACACTCACTCAGTGTGCAGATTAAGTCACAAACTGAATTTGCCAAACGAGCTTTGCACGGAATAATAAAGGTGTCTGCTAAAATTCCAACAAGATTATATGTCTGGGAGTGGAACAGGACACGGGAGCACAGAGACGAAAAGAGTTTGCAAGTTGAGGTGGTTGTAACTACAGTGGTTTTTCCTTTAACTTCCCACGTTTTGCTGGGTTGTTTTATAATAGATGAGAAAATGGGGGGAAATCCTGAAAATAAAAACACTGTGGCTGCTTCTGGAAGAGTCTGGGCCTTTCGCCTTTCTCCATAGTACCCCAAGTTTTCAGAAGGATGTTCATGGAAGTCAGACGTGCTCTGAGCTGCCGTCAGTGCCCCCCACTTGCCCCGCTACCTGCCCCCATGCCTGTTCTCCCCTGTCCAGGGCTCTGGGAGGACGGGCCCCGCCTCCCCCTCCAGCCACACCCACCCTCTCTAACTGGTCGCCTCCCAAGTGGGCACTTAAAGGTTGGAGAGGGATGGGCCCTAGGGGTCCATGCAGTAATTCCAGGGACCAGAAAGTAAACATGAGCAGATTCTCCCATTGTGGGATTAATTTCCCATGAATGGGGCCTGAGAAGGCAGTTCAGGTGACTCTCGGAGGGCCGCAGGCTGGGCCGGTGATCCACCTTCACCGGCCACAGTGCTGGTGGCAGCAGTATGGTGTCTGCAGGTCACGCGGGAGTGGACCTGGACAGGCCCCAGGCGGGCGGCTGCATACGGCAGTGAGAGTGTGCTGGGCCCCACATGGATGGTCCAGAGCTCCGAGGGAGTGGCCGTGTGTTGCGCAGGTGTATTTGTCCAAATGGGAAGCTAGGCTGAGGCCCTCCTTCCAGGGGACCCAGTGAGACAAATGCCCGCCGCTGTCCCATCACTGACAACAACCTCTCGAGCCGATGTTACCGCGGGACCTTAAACTTCAGAGTCAGTAGGCATTTAAATCCCCCAGCCTCTCCAGAGGGGAAACGGAGGCCCAGGAGGGGTGGATGCCTGGCGAAGGGCTCCAGGGCCAGCCGTGGCCCTCCCAGAGACGCCCGGGTCCGTTCTTTGTGACTGCCTGGCCCATCGTAGACAACCAACAGGTTGTGAGGATTGAGCTGGGTCAGGTCCGTAATTAGCCAAATGTTTCCCCCTTCCCAGGCCAACTCGAGCTTGTGACCTGGCCTCACATCTCCTTTATGCCTACGCTGAGATTTCCAAGGAGAATCCCTGCAGGTTGTCCCAAAACTTGAGAGGGATGATGTTGTATCTGCCCTGTTGCTTGTAGCCCAGAGTATATTTCTGCTCAGCCTGGCCGGGTTCCGAACAGACGGGTGTTGGCAGGTGCCCAGTGCTAATGAAAGCAAAGCCACAGGGGCCCCAGGACTCAGCCTGAACCCCGGACTGAGGTGTGGGGGTGAGACCCTACTCTGCCCACAGGGACCATCCACTGGCCTCTGGGTCGAAGCAGGCCTGAGCCAGCGTGCACCGGGCATGCAGAGCAGCTTAGCGCGTGCTCCCGCCTCCTGGGCTGCCCAGGGTGGCACCTGCCCACAGAGCCGCCCGCCCCCAACACCTGCACCTGGGCACCCTTACCTGTGACTCAAAGAAGTAATAAGCCTAATACAGTTGACTTTATTTAATTAATAATGATTCTGTTCTGTTCCTCCGAGCTCATAAAACACCCTGCAGGTTGGCAAAAACACTCATAATATTGATCAGAAGTCAGGCGGGATATTTATTTTGTCTTTGCCCCGTGAGCATAAATCCTCGTCCGTTGCCTCCTGCTCTCTGCATGCGGGATTTACAGTGGCCAGTTTCTTAAAAGCTTTCGGTAATTAAGGAATAAATATCCATCGGTCTTTGTTGGCCGTCCTCCCTTAGCAACGCGGCCGGGGGAGAAGGCATGCATGCCAGGGGCAGCCAAGTGCTCAGTGCTCGGCCAGCAGCAGGCCGGGGTCTTCCCCTGCAGAGAGAGGAAGCCCCCTGTTTTCCTAACATATTGTTCCAGCCCCCCTTCTGTGCCTCCCTCCCAGTGCCTGCTTTGCTTGAGGCAGAAAGACACTTTGGAAATTCCTTGCTGCTAGCGAGCCCTGTCTTCCCTCTCCCATCACTGTCACCGGCCCCGTGGAAGCCGAGCGCGTCTCCTCACCACTAAGGCTAGCCCTTCACTCCCATACACTCTGCTCCAGAATCTCCTTTAAAATCAGTGTTGACAAATCCTCTCCCAGCCCATGAAGGTGGAAGAGAGATGTTTCCGAAAAGAACAATGTGACAAGTGACAGGCCCCCCAAAAAAGTTCTTGGCCTTTTAACACTTGGGGGGAGGGGTTCCCATAAAAATGAACACATTAGACTTGACGCAGAGGGGGCTTTCAGGAAAGGCCGTTGCTGGTCCGCGTCGTGTGGAGGCAGCCAGCGAAAGTCTCGGTGCGGAGTGGAAGGCTGGGCCCAGATCCTCCAAGGCTCACGGGTCCTCGAGGACCCGACGGGGCATCTGGTCACCGCATCGGTGCCTGTGCCCCGCATGACTCACCTCCTGGGCTTCCGCAGAACAGTGCCGAGAGCCGATCAGAAGCTTTGCGGTTATTTGCTACAAACTGCCCTTTCTGGGAATCCAGCCCATTAACCTCGCTCCCCCTTGGCAGCCTGCTGAGCCCTCCTTGCCAGACTTAAAATGCAGCCAATCTCAGTTACATGTGCTGCGTCCTCCAGCTCTCCGACGCGTGGGGAGTGGAGACGGGGCACCGCGTCAAGATGACACTTCTCTGAGGACGGGGGCTAGCCTGGCTCTTCCTCGCTCTCCAGGTCCCCCCCACGGGCCCGGGAGACTTGCCCTGCACTCGGCCCCTCGCTGACAGTGACCAAGGGCCCCTCTGGGATGCAGCTGTTGGGGGGCCCTGGCGCCCCGGGCTCCTCACCTCACCACACTACTGGGTCCTGGTATCTGTGATGCTTGCACTCACTTTTCTCACCTCTGTGTGGTTTCCTTTCTGTTCATTCTGTATTTGTAATGGCAAATAGTTTTGGTAAGGAGAAAAATGGGAGGGAAGAAAGTACAGATCGTCTGGAAGGGCGCTGTCCCGTGCGGGCCGCAGTGGGAATGTTCTAGACCACGTGCACCATCCCAGACGGCCGCCGCCAGCTGCGTGTGGCTGCTACATACCTGGCCCGGGTGCGGGGCGTCTAGGGGAGCTGAGCAGAGAACTCCTGTTTCACCCCGATGACACTTCCATGCCAGCGCGTGGCTCACGCTGTCCCGTTGGGTAACACGACTCACCCTTCCCCGCGGAGAGGGAGCAGCTGTTGAGATGGCCAAAGAGAGACTCAGGTGGGGCAGTGCCGCAGGCCCGGCTGGAACCCGCTGCCCAGGTGCTCACCTGGCGTCAGGTCTCCTCGTCTGGGAGGCAGCGGAGCCTGGAGGAGCTCGGGCGGTGACCCCTGGGGTCAGCAGCTTGGCCCTCACTGGCGGGGGACCCAGAGCAGCTGCCTTCACCTCTCTGGGGCTCACCTTCTTCCCTTCAGAAACAGGGTAAGACCCACATACGTCACCAGGTGTCGTCAGAACCAGATAATGTATGAAAAGCTCAGCCCAGTGGCTGACACATCAGAGGTCCTTACCAAACATGAGTGGTCGCGCTCCTAGTCTGGGTGACGGAGGCAAGCCATTTGAGTAGTGACTCTTGCCCTGTGTATAAACAGGTGCGCACAGGCCGATCCCCGAAAGCCCCCGCGTGGCTCACGCAGGCTTGTAAACGGTGGTGGAGAAAGGATGAGGGGCTCAAGACTTGGTGCACAGCTGCAAAGGTGGAGGGCGGTGGTCTAGCGGATTCACGCGGGATGCCTCCCGCGGCAGCCTTTCTGCTCACGGGGCTGGAAAGGCGCCAGCCCGGTATCGGGCAGCTCCAGGTGCTGGGACGCCCAGCCCTTCCCAGGACACCCTTCTGTTGCCGAGGGCAGGTGACCCTCACAGCTGAGGTCTTTGCCATCATAGTCACTGGCACCGTCTGCGTCTTGCCCTGGCAGCATTCTTCGACTCCGGACACTTCTATCCCAGTCTCCTCTGGCTCATCAGCGACCCGCATGTCTCCCCGGAGCTGAGCACCGCCTGCCAGCACCAGGCAGAGTGGCCCTCACTCCACGACTGGACCCCGTAACCTAAGACGGAGCCTAGTGCAGCGCACACACGCTGAGTGGCCCCAGCCCTGGGTCGTGGCCCCAGACCCCGCGGTAAAGCCCTACGTCCCACAACCCCGACCCGACCGTGCACATTTTCCTTTGCAAGCCTCAGTGCTCATTTCTGTCCCTGCCCCGCCTCCTTCTTGATCCTTTTCTTGACTCTAGCCTGGATTGTGTCATCCGCCAAGTTAGCTGCCCCCGCCGCCCCCCGTGCATCACCTGGCTTATAGTCCTAGGCCCTGGGAGTGACTGGTGCCACAGCGGGCGCTCGCTCACGGGCCATGCTGGAAAGGGCTGGAAAGCCCTGCCCGCTCCACCCGGTCCCCGTATGGGCCAGAGGGAGCAGGGCTGTGGCCCAACCAAGGTCCAGGCCACAGCGGGTCCCTCAAGCCCGTCTGGAAGGCCGGGGTTGCTGCGGGAGCCTCGCTCTGGCCCAGCCTCGCGCTGGCAGCGTCCTCCTTCCGTGGCCCGTCCTGCCTGGACAACTCCGGGCTCCCCGGGTCTTCGCAGCCCAGCCGCCCTACCTGAAAACAGGAGGAGCCGTCCATCGCAGACTGTCCACCCTTTGACCTCTTCTGAAACTTGGGACAAAACTGACCCATCTCTTTTTACCCCTGAAGCTTTTTAGGAAATGGCCTTTCCTTTTTGTCATTTCTCAAAATACAGCCATGACTCTGCCATCACACGTGACTTCTGCTCAGGGTTTGATAATGTAGCTCCTTTGTGAAAACATGTAACATGCGCCCAGTGTGACCGGGAATGCTCAAGAAAGCCAGTGTCCATCATCATCATCATCATCATCTTCACCCTCAGCATCGCCGCCGCCAGTGCTCCCAGGCCTCGGCGGCCGCCCCGCAGCCTTACTGGTCTTACTGGTGCGGGGGGTTGTTTCCGTCTAACAGGTACTACGTAGGCAGGCTGCAGGTGGGACGTGTCCCAGGGGTCGTCTTTGGGGGACACGTGGAGCCTTGGCCTTGTCAAGGTCAAGTGTGGCAACGCCTTGTCTGTCAGGCTGCAGGACCAGAGCACATTGTAGCCCGGCAGACCCCATAAGACGCCGTGGTCACACAGCTCCAGGGACCGGGCCTCTCCCTGTCCTCTGATCCCCAAGTCCTGTGCTCAGTACCTGGCCGGCCCACGGCTCGGCTCACGCACGGGGCAGTTTCCTGGGCCCCTGGGCGGGAGGAGGGGGCGGGCCCCCTCACAAAGGGGTTTCATTTCAGGCAGCAAGAGAAGAAAATGTTTACTACTGCACCTTCAATTGTATCTTTTCTTTCTATTTTTGGGGATTGGGTCAGTGTCTTTCTTCTGATTAGTTGCCCGTTCTCTCATTTTCTCTTGCTCCCGTGCGGTTGATTTATTTAAAGGTGTGTCAGCACGGGGCTCAAATGAGGAGCTGGGCCTCCTTCTTTCTGCTGACGGCCGGCCATGCCAATAAGTCATTTTTTAGCTCATTAGCTAACAGAGGCTGTGAGCAGCGGGCCTCCAGGGGATTGGGATGAGGTGAAGTGATCTGTTGCTGGCCACGCTGCTCTTGAACTGGCCTTCCTTGGGGAAAATGAAAGGCTCGGCCAAGACAAGCGGGGGATCCCAGAAGTGAGGCTGGGACATCAGAGTAACAATTAGCGTATTTGTGCTTTGGCATCCTGGTTTCTGGGGGCAAATGGTTTAGAATATTCTCGTAGCAAAGAAGTCATTACCAGAGTGTCTGTCTTTCGTGTATTAACTGTGGGCACGGAAGCCAGATGACAGTGATGGAGACCGTGGTCGTCGAGGATGTTAGTCGGACTGGGCTGCCCGAACGGAGGACCACAGAGCAGGTGGCTGTAATGACGGAGATGTATTTTCTCACAGCTCTGGGGGCCGCAAGGTCAAGGTCAAGGTGCCAGGGTCGGTTTCCGGTGAGAGCTCTTCCTGGCTTGCAGAGGGTGCCCTCATAGGGACGGAGATCCCTGTGTCTCTTCCTCGTCTCGTAAGGACACCGGTCCCAGTGGAGCAGGGCCCCACTTTTATGATTTCACTGAACCTCAGTGACCTCCTTAGAGTCCTGGTCTCCAAATACGGACACATCAGGGTTAGGGCTTCGGCATATGAATTTGGGGGGACACAGTTCAGTCCGTAGCACCCAGGAAGACATCAGACATCTCAAGGCTGTGGACGGGGGCTAACCATGCTTGGCCCCAGACACCCTGACAGCCACGGGGTCCTTCACACCAGCCGGGCACCCCTGGCCCAGCGTCCCAAGCCCCTCTACCCCGTGGTAGGTTGTGGAGGAATCACAGGGCGCCGATGGGTTTGTCAGGGCCCGTGGCCAAGGGCCCCCACCTCACCCTGCCCAGCACATTGACAGCCCGGATTTGACCCCCCCATGGGCCCCCGTGCCATCGGCCCCCCTTTGTCCCACGTGTCACCCCCACGGGTGAGCTCCCAGATGCTCGATAGCGGCTGTGCATCATTAGAGACTCTGTACGGCTCCATCGTGACGGCGCCAACAGCCCCGACTTCTGGCCAGCGCACCCTCCAAACAGGCAGCCTCGGCCCTGTGCCCGCCCTGCTGCTGTCGTCACTTACCCGCTTTACAGACGAGGCAACAGGGCCCAGGGGGTCCCCGAAGGTGTGGAAGTCCACACTGCAAGGGGGAGGAACAAGGCAGGCACATAGACGCCACGTCTCCATTGCCGAAAACCAGGGCCCTGCAGTCCTGGCGGTTCTCTTGTCCCGCCCTTGGCCACTGTGGAAAGCGCCCAGGGCGAAGGTTACCCCCTCGGTTGCCAGGGTGCGCGGTGACCAGGGGACCTGGGTTCTAGATAACGGCTTCCTGAATTAGCAAAACCCACATGCCCTTGTCGGAGCTCCCCGCTCCTACCAGCTGCTGTGCGCCTGGGGCAGGCACGAAGCCCTTAGCCTTCTGGCCCCTCTTGGTCTCAGAAAAACACTGGCGCCCTGCAGTCCTGCGGGGCCCAGGAGCCAGCGTGGGAAGCTTCTGTTTTTGAACGGCAAAGAAGTCTTGGTGAAGAGCCCTGGTTCCACCACACGACAAAAGCCACACATTAAAACAGCTCTGGGGGGACCAGGTGGAGTGGGGCTGGAAGAGGCGGTCCCCATCAGGTCCTTGCAGTGCTCCTTCGGGGACGGCCCCCCATAGCAAGCCTGTTCCCTGTATTTGAGTTGGTGGAGGTTCTGAAACCCTATTGGTAATAGTCACCTCGCTGCAGCTCTGGGGGTCGCAGGTGGACCAGCCGTGAAGAGTTCAAGCCTTGGGCCTTCCCTTGCAGGAGCGCTCTCCAAAAGCCTGTTCCTAATTTCACACGCATAACATTAGAGTCTTTCTCCTGAAGAAGCTCCCAAGATAGTATTCAGCTCCCTAAAATCTGGATCCGTCCTTGTGACGTATTGTAAACAGCACCAACTTTGAAAAGCAAGGAACAGTTTAATAAACAGGACAATCATTGAGACGCGTGTCGATTTCCATGAAGCCAGGTGAGCTTGTTTGTGGGGTGACCCGACCCCAGTCCAGAAAGTCACCCTCACTTCCCTGGGAGAACACGCCGGCCGCCGGACGGGGCTCAGAAGCTGCGGGCTGTCCTGTCTTAGGCTGGAGCATCCAAATATTAAAAAGAGAATTGGATAATTACAGTGAGGATGATAGTTACCGTGTTCGGTTCTCTGTTTTATCCCTGGGTGATTTGGCAATGCGCATTAAAATCCAGCAGAGCAGAATAAAACAGTTCTGATTTTAATGCCTACCCCCAAAAACGAGAGTTAGCAAACTGGAACTTGAAAATCTGGACGCATCCTTCCCCACTGTCCCTTTTCATTGCATTCACGTTTTGCTCCTTCTCTTTGGTGATTTATGAAATGCATCAACGTATGTTAAATACATTTTAAATAAGGTTTTTTTTAATACCATGAGAAACACGATTTGTTTGGAGCATTCTTTCTCCTGCCCGTTGCTTTTGTGCTTGTATTTTGTCCCAAGTAGGGACAGGGACAGGGTGCGGGCTGCCTCCCGCCACAGAGTCCCCAGTGGGGTGTGGGGTGTGGGGTGGGTTCTCAGCTGTAGCCGAGTGTTTGTCCTGGAAATCTCCCCATGAAAAGGGTCGGGGGTCACTGTGGGGTCGCTCGCATGTACCAGGAAGTGAAGCAAAACTAATCCAGATTTACTCCTGGAAGAATTTGTTTGCCTAAGTATTTAAAAACAGATTAGGGCTAACCCGACACTAGATCACTAGGAGCAATGTAAACACGGGTAAAAGGTGTAAACAAGGCCTTTCTTCTGTACTTCGGAAGGAAAAATGTCACGGTTAATGAGTTTTCTTTCTAGAGTATCGAGGAGGCCCTAAGTGATTCTGTGTGGTGTGTAGCTATGTACCCTGATTCTTCTCCCGGGGGCGGGGAGGGGGGAGATGCTGGATTTTAGGAGGGGGCAGTGGTGAAGCAGTGTGTTATTTAAGTCTCGGTAATGATAGTCACTCTGCTCTGCAGGGCTGTCCTTTCATCTCTCATCGTCCTCATCAAAAAGCATCTGTCCGGCTAGCGGCGCCCCACCCGCCCCCACCCCAGCGCGCTCGCCTCCCCAGACTCGCTAGCCTCCAGAGCTGCTCGTGAGGTCCCCTCCGGGCTCCTGCCCTTCCTCTCCGCCCCAGGCGAGCTGCAGAGCTGCGAGGATTCCTGAGGCATTTCCAGTGTTTCTCGCACCCTGTTTTGAGAAACCAAAACCCACGAACACACCTTGCAGTTGGTTTCTTCCTCTCTCTCTCTACCTTCTCTTCCCATTCTGCCTCCTCCTCTTTATGCCCAGCCCTCCTTCCAGATGTCATAGGCAGCATCCTGTCCCGCTTGGACCCCCCTTCCCCCAGTTCAGGAGGCATGTTCCCAGCAGGCCGCAGCTCCTGGGGGAGGGGCCCCCGCTGCAGCTTGTTGCCGTCTGTGTCCCCAGGCCCTTGCCCTGTCCTCCCTGGTGTCATCCCCTCCTGCACCCTTAGCTCAGCTCTGGCCCCAGGCCCCCTGCCTTGTCTCCTGGGCTGGACCCTCAAACACCTTGACGCTCTCCACTTCAGCCTTCCTCAGGTCTCCAGAGAGATTTCAAAACCCAGTCATAACTGAGTTAGTTTGCTTGTCTTTGCCAGACCTCCCCATTGGGGTCTCTGTGGTTTCAAACGTGGGTCTGTAACAAGATGTTCCTTAACTGAAGCATTGGGGGACCCCAGGGAGTTTACACACTCCCTGCCCGGATGAGGAGTTGAGAGCTAAGAGTTCCAGGTCACACCCAGGTGGGGGGAGCCCACTGGCCATCCGGTCCGCTGGCCCTGAACTCCAGCAGGGTCCTCTAATCCCAACCAAAAGCTGTCATTGCTTACAGTAGAGCGGGCCTCTGGGCCGTCTTGCCTTGTGTCGGACCTCGGGCAGGAAGGGGGTTCCTCTGGCCACGGCTTCTGCACGAAAACCGAAAGAAATCACATGAGAACTCAAGGCCATGGGCCTCTGTGCACACCTTCAGGCGTCAGAAACCCCCTTCCCCGAGAGGTTCTGATTCAGGAGGTCAGGGGCAGAGCCTGGGGATCTGCATTTCTAACGAGTTTCCAGGTGGTGCTGATGCTGCTGGGCCGGGACCCCAATCTGGGAAACATGTCCCTCAGGGGGCTTCCTTGTGCTCTGTGAGGACACTCCTCTCCCACTATTGCATTTCTGCCCTGAGGCCTCCGGACCACCAAGGTTCTGGAGCAGAAGGGGGTTTCGGCCCCGGTTGTCCTTCCTGCCGGTGATCGCGCCCGTGTGGTGGCTCTTGCAGGGAAGAGAAGGAGCGGTGGATCCGGGCCAAGTACGAGCAGAAGCTCTTCCTGGCACCGCTGCCCTGCACAGAGCTGTCCCTGGGCCAGCACCTGCTGCGGGCCACCGCCGACGAGGACCTGCGGGCTGTCATCCTGCTGCTGGCGCATGGCTCCCGGGAGGAGGTGAACGAGACCTGCGGAGAGGGGGACGGCCGCACGGCGCTGCACCTGGCCTGCCGGAAGGGGAACGTGGTCCTGGCGCAGCTCCTGATCTGGGTAGGTCACCCAGGGGCCGCGCACCGTGCTGAGATGCCGGGGGGCGCCTTGTTCTGCTCTGCGGGCATCTTTCCTGTGGAGGGTCACAGGTCTGAAGGTGGGAAGCGATGCGGGCAGGGCATGGGGGATTTCGGTGTGGAGGCCCCCGGCTCTCAGGCTCCCCTGCCTGAGGACCCCCCTGAGGACTGAGTAAAGGGAGGGAGGAGGTGAGCAGGACACGCTCTGCCCGCCAGGGGCCAAGGTGTCTGCAGAGTTCGTGTTTCTCATGACCCCTCTGGCTCAAGCGTGGCTGGAGGTGTCCCTCTTGTTCCTTTTACAACAGACTCCCAGCATCTTTGTTTTGGAGTGGGATGGAAAGCGAGGACACAGCTAGTTTATGTGGTTTTGCCTTGGCCAGACACAAAAATACTGGACCCAGAGTTCGATGTTTGATATGGTAGGACTTTACCAAAGGGCTTCTTCTAGACTGTTCTGGTTAACTTCTACTAGGGAAAATAATTTCTTAAATTTCTATGGAAGCATTTGTCATAAAGCCTGAATGGGGACAGGGAAGGGAGAGTGTGCAGAGCAGGGCACAGCCTGGGCCACGGGGGGCAGCCTGCACACCTCTGGGGCTCGGCCACTGCGGGTCCCCATGGAAGGTGGCAGAGAGCTGGTGCTGCGAGGTGCCTGGTGGGCGCGGAGGGAAGCACTTGCCAGCGGTCGGACCAAATCGCATGGTAGTAGCTGACTTTCCTGTGCTCTTAGTGTTACGTGTGTATTTCCTACAAGGGAAAGGAATCACCTCCGAGATCAAGAAGTGATTATTTTTTGGTTTTATAATTGGAAAGTCAGAATAGAAATAGCAACACGAGAATTATCCTTGGTCTGCTGCAGAAAGGAGGGGCTTTTACTTGTAAAGAGCACATTATTTTTTTTAAAGGTTTTATTTATTAGACAGAGAGCGAGCATGAGCAGGAGGGTAGGGGCAGAGGGAGAGGGAGAAGCAGACTCCTGCTGAGCAGGGAGCCCGATGCGGGGCTCGATCCCAGGACCCCGGGATCATGACCTGAGCCGAAGGCAGACGCTTGACCGACTGAGCCACCCGGACACCCCAAAAAGCACATTCTTTCAAAGAGCACGCCGTGGGGCGGGTTGTGCACCCGGCCATCTGCCTCCCCTCCGGCTCCTCTGTAGCCCGTCCCCGGGGCTCCGTGTCCCTGCACGAGCTGCGCCGCCCCCCACTGGGGTCCTAACGGCCCTCTGTTGCCTCCGCAGTACGGGGTGGACGTCATGGCCCGGGACGCCCATGGGAACACGGCGCTGGCCTACGCGCGGCAGGCCTCCAGCCAGGAGTGCACCGACGTCCTGCTGCAGTACGGCTGCCCCGACGAGCGCTTCGTGCTCATGGCCACCCCCAACCTGTCCCGGAAGAACAATAACCGCAACAACAGCAGCGGGAGGGTGCCCACCATCATCTGAGGGCCGCGTGCCCACCCGCCCGCTGCACCCGGGCGCCCTCGCTCGCGGAAGTCACGACACGTGAGTCCCGTCCGTCCCCACCCTCTTCCTGGTGGTCACCCGCCCTCCCCCCACGCGAAGTCACAAAACCTGACTGTCCTCGTGGGGCGAAGAGGAGGCCAGGAGGCTGCCCAGCAGATTCCTTTTCATGAACTCCCCTAACGACGAGCAGGAGCTCCCGGTGGGCCTTGGTTTGCTGACGATAGCACACGGCGAGGGACCCCCTGCCCCCGTCCGTCCGCAGCCTGGAGACACGGAGCGCGGCGCAAGGGACAGGGACGAGAGGGGGAGGGGAGGCGAGGAGCAAGGAGAAGGGTAACTCTCCTTAACTGGCAGTTAAGCACATCAGTACATTTCACCTCTACCAAACGGAACACTCGATTTCATCTCCTCTCCGAGGAGCTTGACGGCATAAATCAGAGGCAAGCAGAGTTTGTCAGGTTTGAAGCCCCTATGATGGTATGTGTCAAATCAGTTGTAGCTAATCTGTCCACGGAGAATACCGGCTTCATTACACTTGTATAGTTGAGTTCTTCCAGCATTACCGCTGTTTAATAGAACATGATTAGTCATCACCGAGAAGAAAGCATATTAGCCGAGGAGGTAGTTACGCAGCACGCTCTGATGATTGCCACGATGTGATTGCAATACTTCTTAGAAGCATCATATTATCCCAGACATGTTCTTTCGAGCCCTTGGAGCCCTCCTTTCTAAATTCACTGTCATAATTTAGTATCTGTTTAATTTTTCAGTCCAAAGAGAGGAAATCAGTTGCTGAGTATCATTTGACTGGAGTCTCCTTGGTGCAAAAACAAAATGGAAAAAATAAATAAGAGTAAGTCAGAAATTCAAAAGGAAATCACGAATTCAAGCTAATAACATTTTGAGGCCATGTAGTAAACTCAGTAAAGGCATAAAAGGCTATTCCCCATCCCCCCAACCTAAGAGATATTTTACTTCCTTTTGCCAAGGTGGATGTCTTGGGTCTCGGTCACTGCCAGGCCACACCGGAGTGTCCCCCAGGCTTCTGTGTCATGTCTTTAGCTAAGATTGTGAAAATCTATTTGAATAAAAGAAGTTCATAAATATGCATTGATTTTTGTACAGACAAATGGCACCTCTGTTAATTTATAAATTGAACTGGATGTGAACTAATAACGTGCAACTAGTTGAGATAAGAGGGTTACAGATCATTGTACATGGAAAGCGCTCCCAGCAGCAAACACTTCCATTACTGTGATCGACAGCTTTGAAAAAGGACCCTACCCGAAGAAGATGGTGGTACAGTTTGCTTATTAAAATCGAGAAAGAAAAAGAAGACACTTAGATCCTATGAGAGAAGAGGGGGTGGGGAGGAGGCATGTGATTTCGCATTATTTAGATCTGATGCCGCTTCTGCCAGCCTGGAGGAAGGGGCCGTGGGGAAGCCGGGGATGAGTTTCTGAGTCCCGGCCCCGGGTGCTGGGCAGAGGCAGGCCATGACCGGCCGCCCACGGCTCGGGGGCACCGGCTGGCCCGCGGGCATCGCTAACACTTCCCTGGGCGGCCAGGCCCTCCATCTCCTTTACTTGGTCACCTGACCTGCCGTCCCCGAGGTGTGGGGCGGCTTCAGACTTCCGCCACCTTCAGCGTGGTGGCCAAACACAGTAAAAACCAGATCGAGACACCTTAGGTTAAAAAGGAAGGGGTGGGCCGTGCCTGGAGCCCTTTAACAAGTCCGAGCGAGAAGAGGGTTGTCCCCCTGGCAGGCGACCCTGGCCCTGGAGCCGCACAGGAACAGGGCCACATCCGCCCGGCCACGTCTGCCCGGCAGCCTCCAGGCAGGTCCCTTACTCTCCTACATTAAACCTTCTATTTTGTAAGTTTTTCCTCTTCTTTCACTTTTTAAGAAAAAAAAAAATTTAAGTAGGTGGGGAAAAAATAAAGCTTTACACAGAATTTATATGTGGGTCAGTGTTTCATGGGCATTTGTAACCTTGATTCCGCTGCGTGGAAGCCAGGAGGCTCCGGGAACAGCAGGTGCAGAAGCCGCGAGGCTGAGAGCCTTGACAACAGGTCCCTAATCCTCCCTCCCCACCCCCACCCCCGCAATTTTTAATTCTGTGTTTCATCACTGTGTAGTTATTTTAAATGTGAATAGAAAAAAAATGTCTGCCTATTTTTGAAGAACGCGTTACTGTTCTAATCCAGCTATCCACATTCGCCTCCGCACAGCCTTTAGCATAGACTTTATGTAGTGAACGCAGATATAGTATAAATGAAATTCTTAAATTATTTCACTGTAGTTAATTCCCACTATAGGAATGCTCTATCATATAGCGAAGCCTTGTTTTGAAAAGAAAACGGAATTCCTTGTAAGGCTTCTCTTTGAGATGTATATGAGTGTGTACATATTATTATATGTGTTTATAATATAATATTTTCCCAAATGACTTCTTTTTTCACTTAGCCTTTCACGACCTGAATGCCAGATTGGTTTGGGGGGGGGGGGGTTTGTTTTTGTTTTTGTTTTTGTTTTTTCTCCCTTCACTCTCTCCGGCACGGGGACTTCATTGATTCCTTCTCAGAAAACTTGACCCCTCTTCTGCTATTTTTAGCAATGTTGATCTGCGCCAGGAGGCGGCCAGCCTTCCTGAGCCTGAGTTTGGGCAGCAGGGCAGGGGCGGTGGTGGGTGTCAAGGGTTTTCCTCAAAAATAAAGGTGGCTGGTGGCCGATCTGCCTGTATTTCAGCGTCACACCAGAAGGCCTTTCTTCACCGGCAGAATGCTCTCATTCCCATCTTAAAGCCTTGCTAACGCTCAGGCGGGGAAGCAAAGAGCCACAAGGGCTGGTGTTAGAAGTGAGCAGCTCAGGAAGGCGGCCCACTTGTCGCTCTCTGCTCCCACGGAAGACACCGCTGCCTCATCCTCGTAGCCTTTTCTCTTCGGAAGTAAGTGCCCCTGAACATGACCCCACCTGCTGGGGTAGGGTAGGCAGAGGTGCACGTGGGCACCGGGGAGGGTAGCTTCCCCATCTGGCCGGATTCCTTCTGTTGGCCGCAGAAGCCCTGCAGAGGAAGGAGCCTCGATTCTGATCCTGTGAGAGCAGACTCCCAGGCCTGGTAAGAAGATGGCTCACCAAGCCCAGAGCCCCAGTCATGGGGCCCCGGCCCCTTCTGTCTCCTGTCATCCCAGGAGATGAGGCGCTCGAGGGTGAGTGAGTGACATGTTCATGAGTCTTGGGCCCCATGAGCAGGCGCGGTTCCATGTCTCCCTGTAAGAGCGCGCTGTGTGACTATCCCAGAGAGCAGGGGAAGGCAGTGGGGTGCTTGCTGATCCCAGGGCTGTCGAGGGCTCTTGTTGGATTACTCTTGACCAGAATCCTAAAAGGAGCCCATTCTCTGCCCGTGAGCCCAGGCACTGAGGCAGGGCCTTGCTGTTCCACCTGTCTTTTGAAGTTTTGTCTAGCCTGATGAGGTCGGCTTACACCCAGCCTCTGCCATCTGGCCTCAGGACCAGTCTTCCCAGTTTCGTAACATCTGCACCCTCCCAGGGTCATTCTCTCCATCTGTGAAGGAGCGGTCACTGACTTGATGAGGGGAGAACAGGATCCAGTGATGAGAAGGACGGCCCTGGGGCTGAGCAGACCCGGCCTCGGCTTTGCGGCCCCTCCTGGGTGGCCCTGGCCAGGTACCCAGCTTTGGGGCGCTCTTTCCTCAGCTGTGAAACTGCGGGGGGTGGCCTTGCAGCATCCGATGACCGGTTGGTTTCCAACCGGTGTGATCATTGCCAGCCAGACACCCCGCCAGGGCTGGATGCTCAGGAAATGGGAGTGTTCATTAAGAACAGAAATGCTGACGGCCCCAAAGCCAGAGCGCCGGCCTGGAGAGCTTGCTTCCTCAAGCCGGCGCCCTGGGGAGCCCGGGACAACAGGCTCGCCAGCCCCCCTCCCCTCTGCTGAGCCAGCAGGGCCCTCCCCGACCCCCACGGGCGGGAAGCAGTGTCAGAGGAGGGGTGAGGCTCTCTGTGAGCCCCGACGCCCACAGAGCCCCGCTCCCAAGGGGTGAGCCACACTGCCCACTTGCTGGCGTTTATCCCCGATTTTTGTAGTCTGAGTTTGCTTTCCCGGAGGCAAAGGCAAGGTTGAGTCTTACCCTCATGCGTTCACTAAGGTCACTTGAGGCCCAAGATGACCCCTTCTGTCCGACACCCTGTTGGGTTGTTGGCTCAGACAGGCCTCCCGCTCTTCAGAAGCCACCAGAAAGCTGCTGTCCACACTGGGTGCTGAGCTTGCTGAAGAGCACGCTTTACTGGCAGAGCTCTGGGCCCTGCGGCCTCTTGCTTGGCGTGGACGGTTGCACAGTGAGCAAGCACCGCGCTGAGCTACTCGCCCTTCTGAGGCTGGCGCTCGGCTTGTCTTGCGCCTGCGCTTGGTGGACACATCCTCCCCTCTCAACGGCGGCCATTGGGTCCTGCCCGGCTCCCAGCCCGAGCTGTGCTCCAGGGTGACACGGGTCACCGTGGCTCCAGCTCTGCCATCCCTTCCTCCTCGCATTTAGAACGTTCTGGAAATAAGAAATCCACATTGCCACCTAGGGAGGTTCAGAAGCCTTGCACCAATGTAGAGCTTCTACAAGTAAGTGTGATCTAGGCTCCAAAACTTCTCAAAAGGCAAAGATAATTGGCAAGCAAATCCATTACCCCTCCATGGGCTGTTTCCCCCTCCCCCACCTGCTCTGTTTCCATCCCTCACGCGCCCCACAAGGTCGGCATGACTTTCTAGAACTCCCCTGGATTGTATTTATGTCCTTCAAGCAAACAAATTGAAAAGCAGTCAGGAAGGAATTCAAATAGAAATGTGCTGAAGATACACATCTTTCTTTCCCAGGAAATATAATTTATTTCTAACTGCCTCCTCAAACATGGGCTTCACACATTGTGAAGTACTGTCTTCAAGTGATTTTCACCCTCATCCTTCACCAAAAAGCTAAATAAGGGCCTTTAGCGTCCAGACTTGGATTTTTTCACTTTGGGCCATTATCGACACGTTGCTTTTTTGAATTCCTAAGCGGCTTTCTTCTGGAAGGCCTGTGGTCAGTGAGTCTTTGGTGTGGGCCCCGCCCCTGCTGTGGCCCGGCCAGGCCCCCCAGGTGTGTGGCTCACGGGGGCAGGGGTCTGGCTTCTCCACCTGGCCCCCTGAGGGGTGGGGTGGGCTCCCTGCCCTGCTCTGTGCCCTGCACCCTGATGGGTCCTTCGTGGTTCAAGCATCTCAATCAGGTCGCCTTTCAGTCAAAACGTTGAATTGCTTCGTTACGCAGAAGAGAGAAGGAGTGGGTCAGTCCCTCGAGCAGACAGGAACAGCGTCAGGCTTTTATTTCCACCGCGGCCCAGAGTGATCCCTGGAAGCCAGAACGGCCAGGCGGCTGGGGAGGAGAGAGCATCCGTGCGGCTCAGGGTCAGCAGGCCCCCGCCGGGCCCTCCCCTCCCCCCTCTCCAGGAAGAAGGGACAGGTGACAGCTTAGAACTCGTATTTCAAAAACACAGATGTTCTTCCCCTTAGAGGAGAAAGGCTGTCCTTACAGAGTTTTTTTTAAGCAGTATTAATGGATTCCCCATTTCATTTCCGATGTCTGCTGCTTTTTGAGCAAAGAGTGACACTTCGTCCCAGTTCCAGTGTTTCGGTGTGGGCCAGAGTGGGAGGTAGGGACATTTCATCAGCACGGGATTCCGTGAGACCACAAAGTCTGGGTTTTAGTCCAGTGATTTTTAAAATGCCCAAGTTCTAGAAGTAATTCAGTTTCATCAGTGTGGGAAACACCCTCCCAAAGTAAGGATTCAGGACCGCAGATTTGAAAGCCTCTCCTTTCCGCATTTCTTTTGGGGCCGGGGGCTGGTTTTGCTCTCAGAGGACGGCATTTGTTTCTGGGGCTCACACCTGGTTGGTAAAAACGCCCTTGTCCGAGGTCCTCATCCCATGCAAAGGGCCTGCGGTGCCCAGAGGCGGGCAGGGTGAGGCAGGCGTGCCCAGCAGTGACCCGCCGTGAGCCGCTCCTGCCAAGCGGACAGACAAGCTCGGGGTCTGGCCAGGTGGCACCCGGCACCCAGCGGCTGCGGGGCCCGTGCGGGGCAAGCCGCCTTCATCGGGGTGCGACAGGTCCGCTCGGGGCTTGTGTTTCATGGGCCAGGTGTGGCTTCTGCAGAGAACGCCCCCCGGGGGTCATGATGGCGCCGTAGGATAGAGACTCGCCTGTCAAAGCCAAGCAAGGTCTAGTCTAGAATTCAGTCAGTGGGAATTCCGCGTCCTTCATCTTGAGACGCAGGTGAAAGATAGGAACCATCCTAGATGTAAGAGCTTTGGGGGATCTTCCAAACGGAGCAACCAGGTGTTGGGAGCAGCTGCCCCCAAATCAGAGTGTGCCCTGATCTCCCCGTGCCAGATGGTGTCCACAATGGCCCCGGAAGCGAATATCTGAGTTGGCCCAAACTCGAGTAACAGGATGTGGCAGCCACCCCTAGAAGCTCACGTAGTCGGTGATGCCCTGGGTAAGCTGGTGAGTGTCCAGGCTTGACGAAGGACGTCGAAGGGCTTTCCACCCCTTGTCTAGCGCCCGGATGTAGAGAGCCTGAGTGACCGGCCTCTTTCAAAGACCCTGGGGGCAGCCCAGCTGATGACCAGTGCACCTAGCTCTGCACCTGACATTCCACTGAGTGGCCTGGGGGAAAGGGTCATCCTGCCTGGGCTCTTCGAGGGTCAGAGGACAGAGGGGCCCGAGGGTGCATGAGCTGGAGGCAGAGCGGGGAGTTAGCCCTCACTGACCGCCCCCAGGAGCACATCGCGCCCTCCCCGTCCCGCCCCAGGGCGCACGGGCAGACCTGAGTGAGGATCGGGCTGTTGACGGCGCACAGGCAACGGGTGTGTTTAGAAACTGTTCTTTGGCACATCACACGTCTCGAGGTTAGAAATAATGCCTTCTCCAAACCCTGAAAAACCTCAGCGGTTTCCTCCTCCAACTGGGCTTTTGTCTAAAATACATCAAACTCTTGAGGCCGCAACCGCTGTCCTGGTCTGAGCACCCGTGTGCTCGGGGGGAGGCCGTGTGGCCTTGACCAAGGGCACTGCACAAAGCCTTGGGAGCCACGAGCTGGCTGCCCTGGGAAGGGCTGGAGGAGTTGGCCGCTCCAGCCCCAGGCACGGCCACACGGGTTCCGAGAGCGCTTCCTGCCCCCAGACAGCCCGCCACTCTCCCGCCCGTGACCTTGAACGGGGTGCTCGGGGGCCATGGGTGTGTTTCTGAACGGGAGCCCGAGCAGGTCAAAGGTGACCACCGAGAGGCGTTTCTCGGAGGGAACAGGGAAGGCCGAGTCTCTGCCCACCCCTCAGCACATTTTTCTGTTTCTGTAAATAACAATGTATAGAAGATGGAAGAGTAGCTCGGGGTTTATCCAGAGATGGGTTTGGTTTCTTTGGGGGTTTCTTTGGTCGTTTTTATATTACCTCATTCAGCAAGTTTGTTTCACAATGACCCAGTGATGCTTTATTTATATTGTTTGTACTGTAATTAAAACCATTGACAGACATTTCACTTTGCTTATTATTTCATATGATTTTGTTTTGATTAAATATGCCAGTTTGTATTTTCCTGCATTGGGATTTTTTTTGTGTCAGCTATACAGTATTCTAAGGGGAAAAAGAGAAAAAGAAAAATGTGTAAAGTAAAGGAGAGAGGTGGCTATAGGGTAGAGGCCTCTTTCTAATAAAGAAATGAAAATACGTCTACACTGCTTCCGTGGAGGTTTTGTGGGGGGGCTTGGGGGCGGGGCCTGTTGGTCATTGGTCACGACTAATTGGATGTGTGCGCTCCGGCAAGGTGAATCAGAGAGGAGCGGTGCTTACAGAAGGGAGGCGCTAGGCCCAGGCCACCTCTCTCGAGAGGAAATCGGTGCACACACGGCTGTAGTCACGGCGTCAGGATGATAAGGAGCATCTCTTCCCACTTGTTCACCTCCAAGCCACTCCGAGGGGCCATGGCTCCCCAGCCAGGGATTGGCTGGGCCTGGAAGTTCCCGATGCTTGTGAAGTGTCTTTTCGCTGGGCCACACTGCCCCAGATGTGTGATAAGGACTCCCAGGTGGCTAGGAAAGAAAGCCGTTCCAGAATGCCTTTATCAATACTCGCAGTGTGAGAAAAATCACATTTTTCTCACATAAAATACATTGTATCTTTACCACCGAACTCAGAAAATTAAAACACCCAACTGCCGCCACCCAGACATCACCAATTTGGTGAGCACCTTCCAGATGCTTCTCTCTGCAGACAGGCAGGTGTCCTCCCCCTCACCCACGCTCACAGGGCAATAAACATGAAGCTCTATGATCCCACGACATGTCCGTTCTGATACTTGCTGCGGAGATTTTCTCACGGCATGGGGGGGCCACAGCATCCCACCCGGCCACACGAGGTCCCACGGCCCCCGGCAACACGGCCCCACAACAGCCAGCAGGCCACATGCACAATGTGACGAAGGCTCCTTGTCTTACAGGGGAATCAAAGCAAAAGGAGGACAAAAAAGTGCTCGAGGAGGAATCTGTTGCACTTACACGCGTGTTGGTTCTCTTGGATCTGGTAACCAGTGGCTTAAATGAAGTAAGGGACTGGGCAGCAAGCCAGGGCGGGCACGGGCACCCAAAGGCCCTCCGGGCCCAGCCTCCTCCCGGCCATCTGGTCAACCGTGGTCCGTGGATGCGTGTTCCCTCTGGGCACCCGCATAAGGCTCTTGCATTCCACACGGGAAGGAGAGAAAAGGCAAGGGGAGAGGCAGCGGCCGGGCCTCTCCTACCCAGTGTTCCCCAAAGCCCCACTCGTGGCTCCATTGCCCCCCCCATTCCTTGGCCACACTGGGTGAGGTCACTCGGGGCTGTGAAGGAGGCCGGGGGACATGGCGGCTCAGGGGGGCAGGGTCTGGTGGTAAGGAGGGGGGAGAGCGGGTGTTACACAGGAAGCACATGGTCTCCGCCCGTCCACCCTATGGTTCCCCAAAACGCCCTCCATCACTAGCCAGAACAGTGGCTCCCCCAGAGACGTGCCCAGTGGGCTACCTGCCTCGGTCTTGCTGCTGCTCAGCGGCTCCTCATGTGCCGGTCAGCGCCACCCAAGACCATCCCCACCTTCTGTCCAGCGCTCCTGAGTCGACCTCAGAGGGTCCGTCCAGGCCCTGGAGCGCTTTGTCAGACCGGCCAGGGAACACATGCAAGACCGAAGCTCTAGATTTTACAGCCGAGGTTCTTCTAAAGCGATCGTCAGCGCTGGCCTGACTCGGGTGGGACTGACACGAACACGCCGTTGCGGGAAACGAAGTCGAACAGCATTTCTGCAAAGCCGTATGGAATCGTGTAAAAGGCCCTGAAAACCTTCCCTCGGGCCCAGGAGCCCAGGGCCTACACAACACCTCCACCCCGTAAACGTGTTGATTACGTGAATGGATTTGATGCCTCGGAATGTGCCCGAGGAGTAACGTGGCTACTTCAACATTTGCATGAGAGATGT
This sequence comes from Phoca vitulina, assembly GCF_004348235.1. Lineage (NCBI taxonomy): Eukaryota > Metazoa > Chordata > Mammalia > Carnivora > Phocidae > Phoca > Phoca vitulina. The sequence goes on along the minus strand of NW_022589704.1, from coordinate 4,971,869 downwards.
TCGTGACTACGGTATTTGTAATAAAATATGGGGAACAAGCCCAAAGTCTAACAGGAGGGGGATAGTGAAATAAATCAGTGTACAACCATAAATGGAAAGATGAGTCATTTCAAATGTATTTATCGCATGGGGAAATGATACCATGTAAATTAAAAATTAGGATACAGAATATACTCTATTAGTAATGTATATAAGGTGTCTTAAAGATATTTTTATATCCTTATTTCATATTGAGAAAAAAAAATCCAAAATGTTTGCAGTGCCATCTCTCTGGGGAGTTACTGTCCACCTTTTCTCCGTAAGTATTTTTAAAAAAGTTATTTTGAGGTACATTTTAAAGCTCAAAGTTTGCCATTGACTTTGAAGAAAGTGGTTGGGTTTTTTATTAATACATTTTTCACTCATACTAAAATCGGAGAAATGGTTGGTTAATTGATTAATAAATGCCTGAAACAAATTGATTAAAAATTAGGAAGCATTCGGGCTAGGAGCAAACCATTCACAGAATCTGAAGGAACAAAGTTCAAAGAGACCTCTCACTGCTGACTCGGCACATAGAACCTTCTGGAAGGCCTAGCCACCCCAAGCCCCCTGGCCTCCTCCCCTCCCCTCGCAGGTGCTCTCCCTCTGCTCTCAGCCTACCCAGCCCTGCCCCCAGGGGGCCACAGCTGCTCCCCCTGCCTGCTCTTGTCCGCCCCCCAACAATCCTGGGGATCTGATCTCGCTGCTACCTGCATGAGATCCCTTCACAGCTCCCCGCTGCTTTGCTTTGCTTTTTTTTTTTTTCAAGATTTATTTATTTATTTTAGAGAGAAAGCAGGGGGTGAGGGAGAGGGACAAGCAGACGCCCCACTGGGCACGGAGCCTTACCCTCGGCTGGATCCCACAACCTTGAGATCATGACCTGAGTCAAAGTCAAGAGCCCGATGCTTAACCAACTGAGCCTCCCAGGTGCCCCCCACCTCCCCACTTCTGACAGCAAGTCCGCAGTCCTAAAGGTGGTCCCCACCGTCTGCTTGCTCTGCCCTCCTGTCCCCCCTCACCTGCTTCCTCGGGCCCCTCTGCCCTTCGAGGTCAGCTCCAGCCATGCCCCAGTGTCCTGGTCTCTCCTGCTCTGGACCTTGGCCCACCTTTCCCTCCCCCAGGAAGATCTGACTGTTTGTGGCTAGCTCCTTCTCATCTTTGGGGTCTCAGGTGAAACGCCCCTCTGAGAGACGTCCCCCACCCTAACCCTGGCTCCGTCAGGCCTCCCTGCACTTGCTCTTGGCACCCTCCCTGACCTTCCCTGTGCATTTCTCTGTGGGACAAGTCAGCCCCCTCCTGCGCCTCCCGTGGTTCTAGGGCCCTGGGTCTGTCTGGGTCTGGGATTCTGGCCCCGCCAAATATCCCCTGACCCAAGGCGAGCATGAAGAAAGGAACAAGCTCCGGCCGCCCACGGCCTGCCCCGCCCGGGCACCGGGGCGCCCAGGGTCCACTTGCACCGACCATGTTCTTCGGGTCGGTCTGCTTTTCAGGAAACAGCCTCCTCGTCACCGTGGAAGGTCTGAGGAGTGCCCCCTGCTGGACGCTCGGGGCCTGTCGGGACCACTCCCCACCAGGCCTGTCCCACAGCCCCCCCCAGCCATCCCAAGGCACCGGGTGGGACCTCGATCGTGGTGCGTGGGCCAGGGCCCCCATCCGGGGCTGGATGTGCGGAGCTCGCTCGGGCCTCCCTCACACGAGGCCCCCCGCCCGCCCCCAGAGATGCCCCTGGTGGGTCCCGGCCTGCCCTCTGCCGCGGCCCGCACTGGGACAAAAGCCTCGCTCGCCCACCGGGCAAGCCAGTGGTGAGCACGGAGCTCCAGTGGCCCCACGTCCCCGGCACGTTCCCAGAAGCCGCGGAGCCGCCATTTATCACCGCGCCAGTCCAGTAAGGCGCCTAATTGGCCCATAAATGTGGCCCAGTAACCGCACCTGACACCCAGAGACACTGCAGGCAATTAGCACTTATTTATTTGCATGTGGTGTTGACCAATCTCCAGCTCCTCTCACGTTCAGGGTCTGCTTATTTGCAAAGCTGGAGGGACACGAACCTCATTTACCGCACTGGGCAGAGCCCACAACACACACCCGTCCGCCACACACCCGACACACACCCACAGCCGGACGG
>NW_022589704.1:4955743-4969320 GCF_004348235.1 Phoca vitulina | reverse complement strand
ACACACCGCACACACCCCAGACACACACACCCCACAGCCAGATAGACACACCACACACACCCCACACACATCACACACATACATACACACCGCACACACCCCACACACATCACACACATACATACACACCACACACACATCACACAGACCACACACACTCCACACACATCATAGACGCGCACACACATACACACCAGACACACACATCACAGACCCACACACACACATCACACACACCACACACAGCACACACTACACTCACACCACATCCACGTTCACACATATACACCACAGACCCGCATACAAACAGAGCACACAGACATTCACACACACACACACACACACACACACGCAGGGATGATGGGAACTTGGCACTGCTGCTGGCTGAGGAATTCAGTGATTAACGTGTGTGCAGGGCCCTCTCCCGTGAAATACTCAACGGATCGGGCACCAGAGCGGCTGCCGGCTCGGGGCAGTCTGTCCAGGTGACTCTGCACCCGGCAGGCTGGGGAGAGTGGCCCGGGACCTGTGCCCTGCTTGTGCGGACTTTCAAAATGCACAGAGATTTGGTCACTTCCATTCTGTTCCATTCATCTTGGTTTTGCCAAACCTCACTCAGGAAAACGACTTCCTGAAAACAAGCGATGGCCTGGTTGCCGAGTTCCCCAGAGAGCTGGGGCTGCAGCTCGTCCCAGCCCCTGAGCTATTGGGTATGGAAAAGACACTACCTTCGAAAGGGGGAATGCCATGCTCATCGCCAAAGCCACGTACTGGGCTGGTGAAGGCGGGGGCTGTGCACCCAGACAACCTGGGCTTCCGAGGCCCTCTGAGCGCTCATCTGTAAAATGGGTGTGATTTGTGAAGACAATGAGTTAATAATACATGGAAAGAACTAAGAACCGTGCTTGGTCCTTCAGGAGCTCACAGTAAGTATTAAAACTCATCATCATCATTATTGTCACAGAAAATTAGGAACATCCAAATAAGGAACATCATATATAACATTAAAATTCTCCCTAATCCAGGGGCGCCTGGGTGGCTCAGTTGTTAAGCGTCTGGCTTCGGCTCAGGTCGTGATCCCAGGGTCCTGGGATCAAGCCCCTCAGCGGGAAGCCTGCTTCTCCCTCTCCCACTCCCCCTGCTTGTGTTCCCTCTCTCGCTGTGTCTCTCTCTGTCAAATAAATAAATAAAGTCTTAAAAAAAATTAAAATAAAATTCTCCCTAATCCATATGCAAGCAAAAAAAAGTTATCCGAGATGGAAAAATGTTTATAAAGCAGAAGGAGAATGCGCAAAAACAAGTTATCAGCATGGATAGTGTGAGTCCTTTCTTAGCAGGAAAATATGTAGAATTACATACATGTAAATGTCTATATACTTAGAGACCCTCCAGAAGAACATGCAGCAGGTGTTAATAGGAGTTCTCATGGAGATTAATCTTGATTTTAATTTGTTCTCTGCCTGTTTGAATTTTCTGATTCATCTGAACATCGATGACTTCCATAACTATTTTTAAAATAAAGAAAATGAAATGAACAATTACCACCCCCCCGACCCCGGAGAGCCACTCCCCACTTGAATGTGTGTCTTTCAGCCTTCTAAATTCATATATATATGTACTTTTATTTAAAACATAAAATAGGGGCGCCTGAGTGGCTCAGTCAGTTAAGTGTCTGCCTCCGGCTCAGGTCATGATCTCAGGGTCCTGGGATGGAGCCCTCTCTCTCCCTCTCCTCCCTGCTCATGCTCACTCATGCTCGCTCATCTTACTCATGCTCTCTGTTGCTATCTTTGTCTCTCTCTCAAATAAATAAATAAAATCTTTAATAAAAAAGAAAATGAAATGAACAATTACCAATCCCCCCCGATAGTCACCCCCACTTGAATGTGTGTCTTTCAGCCTTCTAAATTCATATATATGTGTACTTTTATTTAAAACATAAAATAGAGGGGCACCTGGGTGGCGAAGTCAGTTGAGCATCCAACTCTTGATTTCGGCTCAGCATGATCTCAGGGTTGTGAGATCGAGCCCCGTGTTGGTCGCCACACTCAGCGCAGAGTCTGCTTAAGATTCTCTCACTCTCCCTCCCTCTGTCTCTCCCCACCTCTCTCAAACCAAATAAAATAACATTCTTCAAACTATTTTGTAGCCGACTCTTCCCTTCAAATATTGGTTTTGAAGGTTTTCAAGCCAACAGAAAAGTTGAAGAATGGAATATTTCAGCGAACACTCAGAGAAACCTCCTCTGCATTCACCAATTATTCACATTTTCACATCTTGGTGATGTACAGATAGATGATACACAGTACAGAGACGATACCTAGATGACAATGAGTGCACACACTTGCTGAGCCATTTGAAAGTAAATTACCAACATCATGATTTTTCACCCTTAAATAAATAAGCACAAGGACTTTCTCTGTCGTAACTACAAGACCATTATCACTCCCCAGATAGTTACCATTGATATGATATAATATGCAGTCCATATTCAAATCTCCTCAATTGTCCCAATAATGTCTTTTATAGCTGATTTTCCTCTCATCCAAGATCCAATCAATAATCACACAGAGCCCTTAATTGTCACGATAACCTACTTCTTTAAACTTAAATGAGCATGGACAACTTTTCATGTCAAAAAAAAATAGCTAATATGATTTAAACACTCACCAGCCAGGAAGGAGGCTGCCTGGTTCCCGACACTTCACCAGCACCAGCACTAACATTTTATTTAAGTTTTTCCAATTTTAAAGGCAAAAATTAGGATCTCTTGGTTTTTCTGCATTTCAACACTGCTGGGTTGCTATTTTTTATGTTTAATAACACCTGGCATTTTGTCATTGTTCCCCCTGCATCTTCTCTGCTCACTTTTCTTTTGGAGCATTTTTCTCTTAATGATGTTTGAACTTGGAGGGCGTTACCCCCTCATATGTCACATGTTATAAAATGTTTCTCATGGTTTTATTTCCCTTTTAAACTTTGCAAATTTTTAATGTGCAGAATTTTGACACTTGTGACCTCAACTCAGCGTTTACTTTTATGATTCTTGGCCTTAGCGCTACAGTTAGAAAGTCCTTCCTCACCTCCATTTCTCTTCTAGTACATTCCTGTTGTTTTCTGGTACTTCGTTACAGTTAAACTTTTCAGCCCTCTTCCGTTTGTGAAAATTGTATGTTTCTCCAAATGGTTAGCTAATCATACCAATTCCATTCATTTTTTCTTTTACCAATTCCATTTATAAACAACAGGAGGGAAGTCCTTATTAAATGAATGACACATAAATTATGGAATTTCCATGTAATGGACTAATAATTGGCCGTTAAAAAGAATAAGGTAGACAGATAGGTCTTACAAGGGAAAAACAAAAATTCAAGCTGCAGAGCAGTGCACATACACGTAGCATGTGACCCCCAAAACAAAGGTGTATTTGTGTGTACACACGTACACGCACAAAACACGCTCTCTTGTCCATCCTGCTCTCCTTTGCTGACTGTTCCTCCTCCTCTTTCGCCTTCCAAATATTTGGAGTCCCAGGACTCAGGCCTTGAGCTATTCTGTACCTTCAGGATCTTCGAAATGACCTCATCTAGGCCCATGGCTTTCAATATTTGCCCCTAACTTCCAAATTTATCTCTAGCCTTCCCTCTCTCCTGAGTTATAGACTCTTCTATCCACTGCTAAGTAGATATTTGGATAGTGTATGGTTAGGAATGCTTTTGGCTACACATAATAGAATACTCAAGTAAACAGAGGCTTAAACATTACAGAGATTGAATTGTATCACATAAAATATTTTGAGGCAGAGAGTTCAGGGCTGGTGCTGTGGCTCAGCAGTGTTATTTAAAAAAAAAAAATCAGGTTCATTCATGCTGTTATTGTTAGCAAGATGGCTGCCACAGCTCCAGACATTGCATTCACATCCATGGGATAAATGGATGGCAAAAGCCACATCTATGCTTTTTATCAGGAAAGCAAAGACGTTCCCAGATTTTCCACCATCCTCCAGCAAATTCTCCCTATATGACAGTCTCATTGGGCAGAACTTGGTCATGTAGCCATACGCAGAGACATTGTAAGAGAAAATATGGGAGCTCTCCTTTCCAGCCTCTGTTCTGTGGGTGGGAAAGAGAAAATAGAGGCTGGGAATAGGTGTTGGGTTGGCCAATAATAGTGCCTCTGATAACTGTCATCTCAAGTGCAGTTTCCAAAACAAAAATCCAGTATTCCTTCCCAACACAACCCTCCCACATATGCCTCATCTTAGTAAGTAGCACCTCATTCTCACCAGCACCTCTTGCCCAAATGCACAGGAACCATCAGGGACTTCTCTCCTTCTTTATCAGCCTGTTCTGTCTTCTCCAAAGATACAACCTAGCGCTGACTGCATCTCATTCTCTCCAGCTCGGCACCCATATCGAAGCGCCAGGTTACTCCCATAGCTTCTGCTGACCTCTTTGTTGAATCTCCATCTGGAAGCCAGAATAACCCTTTTAGTTTTTTAAATTTTTTTATTAACATATAATGTATTATTTCTTTCAGGGGTACAGGTCTGTGATTCATCAGTCTTACACAATTCACAGCACTCATCATAGTACTTACCCTCCCCAATGTCCATCACCCAGCGCCCCCATCACTCCCACCCCCCCTCCACTCCAGCAACCCTCAGTTTGTTTCCTGAGATTAAAAGTCTCTTATGGTTTGTCTCCCTCTCTGGTTTCGTCTTGTTTCATTTTTCCCTCCCTTCCCCTATGATCCTCTGTCTTGTTTCTCAAATTCCTCATATCAGTGAGATCATATGATACTTGTCTTTCTCTGATTGACTTATTTCGCTTAGCCTAATACCCTCTAGTTCCATCCACGTCGTTGCAAAGGGCAAGATTTCATTTTTTTGATGGCTGTGTAATATTCCATTGTATATATACACCACATCTTCTTTATCCATTCATCTGTTGATGGACATCTAGGCTCTTTCCATAGTTTGGCTATTGTGGACACTGCTGCTATAAACATTGGGGTGCAGGTGCCCCTTCGGATCCCTACATTTGTATCTTTGGGGTAAATACCCAGTAGTGCAATTGCTGGGTCATACGGTAGCTCTAGTTTCAACTTTTTGAGGAACCTCCATACTGTTTTCCAGAGTGGTTGCACCAGCTTGCATTCCCACCAACAGTGTAGGAGGGTTTCCCCTTTCTCCGCATCCTCACCAACATCTGTCATTTCCTGACTTGTTAATTTTAGCCACAGAATAACCCTTTTAAAATGTAAGTCAGCTCCTCAAACACTTGTGTTCTCAATGCTGATGGCTTCTAGCATCCCTAGAATAAAATCCAGTTGCTTACCTTGTCCTGCAAAAGTCCCAGGCAATCTTGCCCCTCTCCTCCCCTGACCTCTCCTCCACAAGCTGCCCTCCTGCAGGTGCCCTGGTCTTGCTCTTTCTCAAATGTGTCATTTGATGGCCTTCCCATCTTTGCACATGCTGTCCCCTCTCCCATTCTGTTCCTTGTCCTGTAACAAAGAGATCAAAGTTTTATCTATGTTCCAGGAAATGGACCAGAGACATGGAAATTTAGAATATGATAAAAGTAGCACTTCACATCAGTGGAAAATACCAACCATTTAATAAATGAGGAGGGACAACTGGCTATGCATTTAAGGTCAAGTATACTTCAGCTCTTACCCCACCATATGCAAAAATAAATTCCAGATAGATTGAAGCAAAACATAAAAACAGAAGGTACAAAAATACTAGAAGTGTATAGAATATTTTTATAATCCTGGAGAAGCCTTGTCTCATTGAGATATAAAAACCAAAAGCTTAGAAAAATGGACAGAGTTTGACTACATAAAAATGAAAAGTTCTTATACAATAAAATGCATTGTTTTTCTTTTCTTAGAGCCATCCCATGCCCCAAGGACTTTAATTACCTATAGAAACACAGAGGACAGAGAAAGAAACACTATTTGGACAATTCTAGTCAGGAAGGCATTCTGTAAGAATATTCGCCTAAAGCCTTCAAACAGTCAATGTCAGGGTCCCCTGGGTGACTCAGTCAGTTAAGCATCTGACTCTTGATTTTGGCTCAGGTTGTGATCTCAGTGTCGTGATATCAAGCCCCACATTGGGCTCTGTGCTCATGTGGAGCCTGCTTGAAATTCTCTCTCCTTCTCCCTCTGCCCCTCATGCTTGTGCTCTCTCTCTAAAATAAACAAATAAATCTTAAAAAAAAAAAAGTCATTGTCAGGTGTGTAAATCTGGAGTAAGAGAGACTAAAATTTATAATAACCATGTGCAATTTATGAACCTTGATTGGATGCTGGTCTTTCATGAAGCTATCAAATGTGAGATGTGGGGGAGGCGCCTGGGTGGCTCAGTTGATTGGGTGTCTGCCTTTGGCTCAGGTCATGATCTCAGGGTCCTAGTGCTCGCTCTCTCTCTCTCAAATAAATAAATACATAAAATCTTAAAAAAAGAAGTGAGATGGTTGAGGAAATCCAAACACAGGCTGGGCATTGGAGAATTCCTGTTAGTCTTCTTAGGCCGGTGATTGTTCAAGTAATGTGGGCCCATGTCTTTATTCTCAGAAGATGCATGAAGGTTTAGAGTGATTCAACAGCCATAAATAATAAAAATAAGTTGTTGACAAATGGAGAATGTAAGCAAACGGTATACAGATGGTCACATGTTGTTCTTTTAACTTTTCTATCTGTTTGTAACTTTTCAAAATAAAAATCGGGAAACATTTGTAATTAGATGAGGTGTGATAACGGAATGGAGTAGATGTAATCAGCTATGAAAATGAATAATAAAGTAACCCACCATCCCAGTGCCTCCATTGGAGATAAACACTACCTTGAATTTTGTGCTCATCTTTTCCTTGCTTTAAAAAAAATACTTTAGTCATATAGCACATTGCTTTTGTTTGTTTCTGAGCTTTATAAGTCTGAAATCCTATTTTTTTTCCACTTAACTGATTTTCTAAGCTTTATCTATGCTGTGTGTCACTGAAGTTCATCCATTTGTACTGTTCCAGAAAGTGAATGGACCACAGTTTATTTATTCATTCTCCTCCTGATTTGAGGTTCCAGTTTTTGCATCACCAAGCAGGCTGCCAAGAATATTCTCATACACTTTTCCAGTGCAGGTTTTTGAGAGTTCCTGCTACCTGGTGGAATGCATCTAAGACTGGGCTTGGTGGAGGGAAAGTGGAAGAGGGTGCCTTCGTGAAAGCAGAATGGGTAGAAAGGAGGACATTTGGAAATTTGATTAAATAGGTTTCCTTAAAATCATCAGTTTCTCATTACTCCTTGGAAAGTCTTTGTATGCACCACTGTTCTAGAATAAATACCTAAAAGTAAAATTGCCACGTGGCTGTGTGCATGTTTGACTTCACAATACAGGAGACAAGTCATTTTCCAACATGGTTGTATGAATTTACATTCCCACCACCATCTGTATGTGAGGGTTCCAGGTCTCCACACCTTTGCTACCACTTGGTATCGTCAGGCTTTTAAATTTTTGCCAATCAGATAGATGTAAAATGATATTTCATAGTGGCCTTAATTAAATTTCTCTGGTTACAAATTAGATTGAGCATATACTCATAAGTTTGCTTGTCAATCATGTTTCTCATCTATGAAATATGTACTTTTCTTATTTCTTCCTGACTAATCTGTTCCTTTTTTACTAGTAGCAGCTCTTTTATTGTTTTTTATACCAATTCCTTACAAAGATTTTCTTGTAGTTTGTGACTTTTAAAAAATGCTCCCATTTCATGAGCAGTACATTTTGTAAACTGTTGAAGAAATCTTTTAGAAAACAATATTCTTCTCTTTTTGCTTCTAATTTTTTTTTAACATGGGGCTTGAACTCATGACCCTGAGATCAAGACCTGAGCTGAGATCAAGAGTCAGACACTTAACTGACTGAGCCAGCCAGGTGCCCCTGCTTCTAATTTCTTTTAGATTTTGTCTTTTACATCAATATCTTTAATCTATTTGTAGTTTGTGTGTGTGGTGTATGAGGGAAGCATCAGTTTCATTTTTTTCTGGAGAGATAATCAATTGCTTTAGCACTATTTATTTAAAATGCTGTGATAAACCAAATTTCCATATATACATGGGGTATTATATGCACTGGGCCTTCAATTCTGTTGCACTGTTCAATTTGTCTACTCCCGTGACAATACTACATTTCCTTAATTACCAGAACTTTATAAGACTTGATATCTTATAGGATATACCCCTCCACTCCACCTATTTTCTTCTTCAGGTGTATCATGGTTATTCTTAACCCAAGTTCTTCAAAAATCCTCCTAGGGTTTTGATACGAATGGCTTTGAATCTTAAAACCAGTTTGGGAATAATTGACATATTTATGACATTGAATCTTTCCATCCACAATCATGGTGTCTCTCTCCATTTATTTTTATAGTCTCTAATGTCTCTCAAGAAAAAGTTGTAGTTTTCCCCAATTACCTTATATCTTTATTGTTTTTACATGTATGCTTTCATTTCCCCCTCTTCATCCTTACACCTTTTAATTTTTCTTATCTTACTGCTTTGGTTAGGACCTCTAGTTACAATCCTGACTAAAAGTACTAATGGTGGTTTTCTTATTCTTTTTTTTTTTTAAGATTTTATTTATTTATTTGACAGAGAGAGACACAGGGAAAGAGGGAACACAAGTGAGGGAGTGGGAGAAGGAGAAGCAGGCTTCCTGCAGAGCAGGCAGCTCAACACGGGGCTCGATCCCAGGACTCCCGGGATCATGACCTAAGCCGAAGGCAGACAGACGCCTAACGACTGAGCCACCAGGTGCCCCTTCTTATTCGTTTTTTGATAGTAAAGTTTATTGCTTAACAAATTTAAAATAGACTGAGAGAAAAATTTGCCCTACCTCTTGAGCCTGGATCCCTTGTCTCTCTTGCCCACAACCACCTCTCTGACTCCTTGAGGTCTGGCTTATGGTGGCTGCTCAATCATTATTTATTGAATGGATGTGCTTCCTCCAGCCATGAATGAGTGGCACCTCACTGTCCTGTATCAGTGTCTGGTCTTACAAACTTTTTATATTGTAAATTCTTCTATTATTTTTATATTATAAACTTTGTTAAAGGATTAAAGTGTTATTTCATTTTGGTCTTAATTTATATCTCTTTGAGTTTGACCTATTTTATCTTTTTTTTTTTTAATTTAAAGATTTTATTTATTTATTTATTTATTTATTTATTTATTTATTTATTTATTTGAAAGAGAGAGAGCACAAGCTAGAGGGGGAGAGGCAGAGGGAGAGGAGGAAGCAGACTCCCTGCTGAGCAGGGAGCCCAATGTAGGGCTTGATCCCAGGACTCTGGGATCATGACCTGAGCCAAAGGCCGACACTTCACTGACTGAGCCACCCAGGCACCCCTGAGTTTGACCAATTTTATATGTTTATTAGCAAGTAAAGAAAAAGTATGCATTCCTCTGCCCAAACCCCTCCAGTGGCTTCCTGTATCACTTGAAATAAAATCCAAACTTCTTTCCAGAGCCCCCATAGCCTTCCACGATCAGATGCTTGGTTACTACCTCTGTGACCCCAGTGTCCCACCCACCACTCTCCTCTTCGCCAGTTTGCTCCAGGCACAGTAGTCTCATTGCTGGTCCCTCTGCCTGGATTGTTTTTCCCCCAGATCTGTACATTTCTTGCTCCCTTCTTTCAGGGAGCTACCCACTGTCACCTTATCAACAAGGTTGCCCCTGACTTTCTTATCTAAAATAGCACCTCCCACCCCCTACCTCTTTACCTAGCCTTGTTTTCCTTCCTATCATCTACTTGTCTGCATAACACCTGGTATTATATGACATTCACTTATTGGTTTGTTTAATGTCACTCTCACCCCCTGGAATGCCAGCTACATCCCAAGACCAGAACAGTGTCTGACAAGTAATGTGTCCCCATAAATATTTGTGGGATCAATGAGTTTGCTTTTCACCTTCCATGAAAGGTCCATCCATGCCCCTTCCCAGCTTCCTTTCCCTTTTATTCTAGTCATTGATGTGGAAACATGTTTCTGACAAAGTATTTTTCCCAGTTGCTCCTGATATTTTTAATTGTTTTGTCTTTTTAATGAAAAGGAGGTTCCGTTTTTATATGTAGACAGCTTTGCTATTCTTTCCTTGTGTCCTCCCCACTCAGCAGATAATTATTTAGCTAATCCTCTTTTCTAGGTTTTGAAGGTTTCCTTTTATACATTGAATTCTGTAATCCATCTGTAATTGATCCATGGTAAGGTGGGAGGTGAAGATCTTCTCTTTTTTCCCAATTAGCCAGTTTTAGCAAATACCATATATGTAATAATTTTTCATTTTCCACAGATTTGTGGAACTTTCTTTATCATAGATTCAATCTTCATATATTCTAGAGTCTATTTCTGAGTATCTAGTCTGTCAATTATATAATGTAATCTCATGAACCCTAACCCTACAGCCCATCTGTCTGGATATATATTCTGAATCTACCAGTTGCTAGCTGTGTGAACTTGGGACCATTACTTAACCTCTCTGTGCCATGGTTTTGCCATCTGCAAAATGTGGGTGACAATAATACAAAATTGCCACTTTGTAAGTTCAAAATGCTAGCAAATACCAACCATTTCATATGGTTAAACATAATACCTACCTCATCGGGTTGTTGTGAGGATTCAAGTAATTAATGAATGTCAAGTGCTCAGAGGAGGGCCCATCACCCATGGATATCAGTTGTTTGCTCTTATTAGAGCAAGTGCCCCTCCTCATTATGCTTGCCTTTAAAAATTCCCCAGTCTTGGGGCACATGGGTGGCTCAGCGGTTAAGCATCTGCCTTCAGCTCAGGTCCTGATCCCAGGGGCCTGGGGATTGAGCCCTGAGTCAGGCTCCCTGCTCAGCAGAGAGTCTGCTTCTCCCTTTCTCTCTCCCTCTGCCTCTGTCCCTGCTCATGCTCGTGCACTCTCTCTCTCTCTCAAATAAATAAATAAATCTTTTTAAAAAATAAAATAAATAAAATAAAATAAAAATTCCCCAGCCACATTCATCTTTTTGTTTTTTCCAGATGTACATTGGAATCATTTGCTCACTTTCACATAAGTCTTCTGCGACTCTGGTCGGGACTGCATGGAGGTAATCAGTTCATTTGGGGAGCCCTGGCGGCCTTAGGATTCCTGTGCTCTCCCCAGCCACGGGCTGGTCTCTCTCCAGCTGACTCCAGTCTCCTCCCATGTTTCTGCACAGAGCTGAGGGAGGAATAGGGTGAAGCACTGGGAACTCTCCCACCTGGAGGGGGAGTCCGGGGGTGGGGCGTGGATCTGACCTAAGGGCTGGGGGGGCACAGGGGGTCATCTTACTAAATCATTATTTCAAGACCAAGGCAACCCTGTCAGGGAGAAATCACGTCAACGAGAAAATTTCCTGAAAGCATCACCGAATTCCTCCCGCTGAGGCCGGTGGAGGCGCAGGGACGCTGGCCGGCTACAGCCTCATGTGCTGAATTGCTCGGAATCTGTGGGCTCTGACCTCACCAAGGACTTCGCTAAATGTCTCCAAATTAGGCTGTAAACCCCTCCATTTACTTGGTTGCCAGGTGGCGGGAGCAGGGTAATGCGGGGTGGAAGGACCATTATCATTAGTAGTAGTACTGTTATTAGGAGCAGGTGGGGAGTGGGGCCAGCACAGCCCCCAAGAGCTCAGGGCTGCCCGGGACAGACCACCACGGAGGCCCTCATGTCCCCAAGACACACTGATGGCATGGCTGTCCTAAGTCCCAGGAAGTGGGATGCTGAACCAAGTAAGTGTGTCTCAACTTTTGGGAGCGGGAGTTGTCTCTGAAGAGAGAGAGACTGCCCCTGAGGTTGGGTTCGTTGTCAGCTCAAAGCCCAGGTGCCCTGAGAGCTGTGTTTCCACAGGAGCTAGTCCAGCTGCTCAGCTCAAATGGGAGACGTTACTCCTATGGCTTCCGAAGCAGGATGCGGCTTATCCAGAGCAGGAACACTGGAGCCAAGGGGGGCGTCTGGGGGCCTCTGCGTGGAAGAATTGGGTGACCCCTGAGAGCACCGAGCTCTCGGCAGTGAGTCTGGGAGAGGCTTGGACACAAGCCCTGCTCTGTGGATTCCACAGGAGGCCTGGAGCTGCCCTGCACAGACTCACTGCCCAGCACCCCGACAGTCCTGTCGGGCCCCCCCATGCCTAGCACAGCGCCAACAGAAGTATTCCCCTCTCCTTGAGGGCACTTTTGGCTGTCACATGATGGGTCACACCTCTGGCGTTCTTGGGACACTCCCACACCACCGCGAGCAAAGACTGTTGTGCCGCCAATGTCCAGGGGGAGGCGCTCTGCATACAGGTGACGCCAGGGTAGGCAGAGTGCAGCCTCCGGGGCGCCCTCAGGAAGCCGGGACACTACTAGGTCCCCTCCTCTCATCCCCGCGCCGCCTCCACTCCTTCTGGAGGGAGAGAGGAATTAGGGGGAAGAATGGAAATCTCCTGACTTTACAAATGTGACTTTGCAAAATGAGGCAGGAAGACAAATCTGTCTTGACTATTATTCATTAAGGAAAGTCCTTTATAAATCCCAAATTAACAATTTCTCATTTAAAGATGGGCGATTATCATTCTTTTCTGGCAATTTATAGCTTTCAAAATGCCGAAATATGAAAATTATTGGTGAGAAAATTCCAGCCATGGTCATGGAAAATAGGAATCCACTTCGAAACTATTGATAAACATTTAAAAAATGACCCACCCTCTAAAGTCTAAAAGCAAAAATCACATGCCTACATGTGAAAGGACTGCTTTAGTATATTCCAGATGACCCCATGAAGGTCGACACTCTGGACGACCCCATGAAGGTCGACACTCTGGACGGCACAGAGCCCCAGCCAGGTTCCTGGAAAACGAGTCTAGCCAGATGGTACACAACCCGGAGATTCACTGACCAAGGATCGTGACACCACGGCGTTTGCATTCTGAGTTTTTCAATGCTCAGGCTCCTATCAGCTTTCTAAATAATCCCTCCAGACACCTCTGGAGGGAGATGGGTGTCTATGCAAAGGAGTAACTGCAAATATTAGAGATGATGAAGGCCTTTCTGAAATGAGACTTCACGTCATTAGTCATGATTTACACATCCACCGAGACCTCCCCTGCCGGTGTCCTGCTGAAGACTAAGAACAAGCCAGAGCAGGACTCCCGTGGACAGCCATGCCCCTCTCCCCTGGGGGCTCCTGACTCTGGGGGGGGCTAAGGTATCCCTGCACATGCTGAGATGGTCTCTGTGGGTTAACAGAAAAGGCAGCCTGCTGAGGTCCGAGACTTCGTTGGCCAAGGATGGGAGCCCAGGTGGTCTGAGTTTGAGGCTGTGTACCTGGCCCTCCATGGGCTGCTACCGTGGCAGGACGTTACCATTCACCTCATCTGAGTTACATCATTAACCTCCGCAGAAACCAAGACATCTTGAAGGTTCCACCCTTGTGCCAGGTCATCAGGTGAAGAGACAACGGTTCAGATGGGTGAACTGGTTTGATCCAGTCTAGCTAAGGGGAGTGTCCACAAGGATCTGCCCCCC